>NW_016107446.1:3061174-3092742 GCF_001604975.1 Cebus imitator
ATTTTTTGTACTTTTAGTAGAGATGGGGTTTCACCATGTTGACCAGGATGGTCTCGATCTCTTGACCTCGTGATCCACCCGCCTCGGCCTCCCAAAGTGCTGGGATTACAGGCGTGAAGGTTTTCCAAAATAACAAGGAGTGTTCTATTTTGCTGCTTATCTCTCTCCTCTCTAGATGATGGCATTGTGGAAGATATGTGGCCTATGCAGGGCTTCTTTTACAGTTTGAATGTTTTCGTACATGCAAAATTCATGTTAAAACTGAATCCTCAGTGTAACAGTATGGGAAGTGTTGTCTTTGGGAGGTGAGCTAGCAATGAGGGGATAATCCCACATGAACAGGATTAGTTCTTCCTAAAAAAGGACTAAATGAAGGGAATTTCCCACTTTTCTCCTGTTCTGTCCCTACCACTATATGAGGACACAGCATTCCACCCCTCTGGAGGATTCAGCAACAAGGTGCCATTTTGGAAACAGAGAACAGCCTTTATCAGACCGTCAGACCTGTTAGCGCCTTGATCTTGAGCTTCTCAGCCTCCAGAACAGGATTATTTATTAATTACCCAGTTTCAGTCTCAGGTACTTTGCTATAGATACACTAATAGACTAAGACAGTTCCAGCCCTATTCTTCTCCTCAAAATGTGTTCTTTTCCTACCCAGTTTGGTGGTCATAGTGTTCTTTGGGGGAAGGGTGTAGGAGGTATCTGTTTTACCTGTTTGCATTGTCTTTCAAGTCTGTTTTGATCTACACTAGGCCGTCATTCGAACTTAGACACTAGTATAAATGTGGATATTTTTTCTTGGGTATTTGCTAGTGCCTTTTCATCTGCTTGTCAAATCTGAGATGGTTGGCCACCCAAGAGGGTTAGTAGATGAAATAATCTTTTCAAGTATTATCTTACCATGTGTTACTACTTTATACATACTATCACATTTACAATATGGAAGGAGCAACAAAAAATAAGGCATATAAATCATTGTAAATTATGCGTATTATTGATTATATGTTTATATGCCATATTTTGTTTTAAGAAAGGATGCAAGAAGTAACTAGAATGTGTTGCATGGGAAGAATGAATAAGAACTATGAGAAGATAAGAAAGGGAAGAATTCATGTAAGATGAGGGAAAGCAAGACTGGGGATAGTGGAGGTGGCACAGGAGAAGTTTCCATGTAGTTCTTCCACTACATGAGTTGATAGACTGGAGAGAACTCCCTTCATAAATCCCAAAGTCCAGACTCTCCATACAGACTACATTGAGACCCCTGAGCATCAGTGATAACAATTGTAGAATCTTGAATATATAGTTGCTCCCCTCAACTTGGGCTTCAATACTATATAAAATTTCGCCAAAATCTTTAAATTTGAAAGTGTTCTCTCTCCTAAGCCTGTGCACATGGTCAATAATTATTCCCGTATTACAGAAGAAGAAGGAAGAAGAGAAAGGAGAAGGAGGAAGAAAGAAGGAAGAAGAAAGGGAAGAAGGAAGAAGAAGAGGAGGAGAGAGAGGATAAACTACTTGCAGACTGATATTACCTAATCTTTCCAACACCAAGCAAGCCCCTACATTCACAACTGTCCTTCTCTCCAATCCCAATAAAATAGGAACTAACCCTTATGTCCAAATCTAGAAATTCTCCTGTAATCTGAATCATAACTCATTGTCATATTTAAACATCTCATTCTGTCTACTCTCCATCCCCTCTACTTGGTATTTATCTTGCTTGGTATTAGCTATGATTCCTGGAGTTTGTTTTTTTTTATTCTGAAAAATCCTTGGCCACTACTCTTTAAATATTATTCTTTTCCATACTTTTTTCATTTTTTCTGATATTTGTTATATATTTGGAAAATGTCTCACAGTTCTTGAATGCTTTGTGTGCCATTTTTATTTATTTCATCTTCTCTTTGAATCTTAGTATGGGATAGTCCTATTGTCCTATCTTTAAGCTCACTGATTATTTTCTCATCTGTGTCAAGTGTGCCAATGAGATTATCAAAAACAATCTTCACTTATGCCATAGTAGTTCTTGATTCTAGCATTTTCTTTCAATTATTTCTCAGAGTTTCCACCTCTCTGCTTTCAATATCCATCTGCTCTTGATGTAATCTATGTTTTCTAGTAGACCCCGTAGTATATTATTCATAGTTATTTTAAGTTCCCTGCATGCATGGCAATTTCACAAGTTTTTCAAATTTAAATCTTGTTCTCATGCATGCTTTGTCTCATCAGACTGTGCTTTTCTAGCCCTTTAATATGCCATTTAATTTTCTGTTGAACACCATGGATTAGATTTGAGATAAACAGGCCTTTACTGTAAGGATTTATGTTAATTTGACCAGAAATTGGACTGTATTTAATGTTTCTTCTGCAGGAGCTAGGGGCTTTATGTTACTTCAGTGTCTTTGTTTTCATCTCTCAAGTTGTTTTGGGATTCCCTCAGGACTCCTTCTTAGTTAGAGTTTGCATCCTGCAGCTCCTTCATCTGTTACACTGGAGACATGTTAGGCGACGACAACAAATGGGAAAAGGTAAGAATCCAGTAATATTATAATAACCTTTCAGCTTTTGGTGGGATTTTGACCTTCACAAGTCTTTTTTTGTTTTGTTTTGCTTTGTTTTGCTTTTGCTCCCTTAGGGAAGATAGAAAGGCAAGAGAGAGATGCAGCCTGAGAACTGTCCTTCCTAGTGGGATTATGCTATGGTAAAGTCATTTTTCCTGGAGTAGGCATTTGTTATGGAAAAGACTATGGGAACATTTCAGGGTGGTTACTCTTCCCTTTTCCTGCCAGAGATAGGAAGGGATCTTCCTTGACTTTTCAACATGAAAATCTGGTAGGGTTCCTAAAGTTAAAATTCATACTAGTGTGGAAACTCCCCTGCTACTGTGGTCCCTATAACTTTCTCACTCTCAAAGTAGTCCACATTAAGCCTCCATATTTTTTCAAAATTATCACTGAATTGTTCTTACTAGTTTATGGCTTCAGCAGCTTCTGCTCCAGGTAAGACCTCTGCTGTGACTGTGTATTCACTCATCTCCCCAGATTTTACAGTGGTGGTCTGCCTGCAACCTAAATTATCCCTGCATCCAAGAGCAGTCATTATTTTAAACTTCGTTCATTTTTTTTTTCTTGTTGTAAGGCTGAAAGTAACAACTTCTGAGCACTTTACATGTTGAAGCTGACACAGAGAATAGATTTTCTCTTAAATTTCAATCAAAATTTCAGCAAGTTGTTTCCAGTTATTGACAAACTGATGCTAAATTTTCTATGCTGAGGCAAAAGACTCAGAAGGCCAACACAAAATTAAAGAAGAACAAAGTCAGAAGATTGACACTATACCCAATTTCAAAACTTACGATAAAGCTGTAGTAATTCGGGCAAAAAAGTATTACAGAAGAAATAAACAAATAGTTCGATGAAAAAGAATAGGAAGTCTAGAAATAGACACACATTAATAGTGCCAACTGATCTTTGACAAAAGATCATAGGCAATACAATGAATAAAATATAGTCTTTTCAATAAATGGTGGAGGAACAATTGAAGATTCACATGCAAATAAATTTTTCTAGACACAGACCTTACACCTTTTACAACAATTAACTCAAATAAATCATTGACTCAAATATAAAATGCAAATCTATAAAACTCTTATAAGATAATATAGGAGAAAATCTGGGTAACCTTGGGTATGATTATGTCTTTCTATATACATCACCAAAGGAAGCATGTGTCAATGAAAAGAGTCAAATTGTGTAAAATATTTGAAAAGATTTATTCTGAGCCAAATATGAGTGACTGTTACCCTCAGTCACTCCCTCAGGAGGTCCTGAGAACATGTGCCAAGTTGGTTGGGGTATAGCTGGTTTATTTATTTATTTATTCATTTATTTATTTTACTTTAGGTGCATACTAGGTTTTATACTGTTAGGCAGGCATGAGACTTGAATGAAATACATTTAAGAAATACATTAGTTTGGTCCAGAAAGGTGAGACGACTCAAAGGGGGCAGAAGGGGGGTGGTTCCAGGCTAGGCTATAGGTACCTTTAAGCATTTTTTGGCTGATAGTAGGTTGGGTTTATCTAAAGACCCGAGACTGATAGAAAGGAAATGTTCAGGTTAAGATAAAAGATTATGGAGACCAAGGTTCTTTTGAAGTCTTATAGTAGCTGACCTTAGAGAGAACAGATGACAAATATTTCCTATTCAGACCTTTAAACCATGCTAGACTCAGTCAGGCACGGTAGCTCACGCCTGTAATCCCAGCACTTTGGGAGGCCGAGGCAGGTGGACCACCTGAGGTCAGGAGTTCGAGACCACCCTGGTCAACATGGTGAAACCCCATCTCTACAAAAAAAAAAAAAAAAATTGGCCAGGTGTGGTGGCACGCGCCTGTCATACCAACTACTCAGGGGGCTGAGGCAGGAGAATCACTTGAACCCAGGAAGCAGGGAGCTGAGGCAGGAGAATCACTTGAACCCAGGAAGCAGGGGTAGCAGTGAGCCAAGACTGTACCACTGCAGTCCAGCTTGGTGACAGAGTGGGACTCTGTCTCTAAATAAATAAATACATACATACATAAATGTGCTAGACTCTTAATCTCTTCAGGATTGAAAGGGGCTGGGAGAAAAATATTTAGCTATGTTAATATAGATTCTTTACAGATGCAAATTAGCCCCTACAAAGGACAGCTTTGAAGGACCATTTCAAAATATGGTAAAGAAGCATGCTTTGCTGTATTCACTTTCCTCTTTGTCACATAATGTTACGCCAGAGTCAGATTGGAAAGTAAGTCATGATATACAGGTTAAATAAAACCCATCTGATGAGAATTTGTGGTTTGTAGGGCATGACTCGCCAGACTCTTTAGTTAGGAATTTGGGGAAAATTAAAAAATCGGAGCTTATTCCTCACTTGGAAGAATTAACTGATAAGCTGAACTTTATTAACATTAAAAATGTATGCTCTTGAAAAGATACTGCCCAGAAAATGAGAAAACAAGACTGTCTCCTGAAACAAAAAATTGCAAAACACACATCTGGTAAAGGACTGTTTTCCAAAATATACAAAGACCTCTTTAACTCAACAATAAGAAGGAAAACAATCCAATTTAAAGATTGGCAAATGACCTTAACAGACACCTCATCAAAGATCAACACATGGCAAATAAGGCATATGAAAAGATAGGTAACATCATAGGTCATTACAAAACTGCAAATAAAAATAACAATGAACTACTATAATATACCTATTTGAATGGCCAAATTCCTAAGTACTGACAATACCATATGCTTGCAAAGGATGTGGAGCAAAAAAAAACATTCATTGATGATAGGAATGCAAAATTGTATAGCTACTTTGGAATAAAGGTTCACAGTTTCTTTCTTTCTTTTTTTATTTAATTAATTATTTTTTGAGGCAGGGTCTCACTTTGTAACCCAGGTTAGGCCTCAACCTCCCAGGCTTAAGCCACCCTCCAACCTCAACCTCCCAAGTAGCTGGGACTACAGACACATGCTAGCACATCCAGCTTTATTTTATTTATTTTATTTTGTTTTGTTTTGTTGTTATTTTGTTTTTATATAACATTTATTTTATTTTTGTAGAAACAGGATCTCATTTTGTTGCCCAGGCTGATCTTGAACTCCTCAGTTCAAGCAATCTTCCCAATCTCAGCTTCCCAAAGTGATTTTAGAGTAGGTAAGTAGACGGACATGAGCAGGGCAGGAGAGGGCTCCTCCCAGGAATGTCAGGTGACCATCAGGTCACGGTAAGGCAGTTGTTAAAATGTCTCTCTGAAATGATAATTGGTTGCAGCTGGTGCCAGGGGAAGACAGTCTCCTAATAGAAAACACTTGGAGCTGGTGATCAGCAGTTTCCTGACAAGATTTCAGGAGTTGGGCAAATGGACTCAAGCATGCAAACTAAGAGGCAACAATAGTGGATTATGACCTTGCTTTGGGGGCGTTCGACTGATAAAGGAAAATCACCCCTAGAGAGCATGAGCACAAACCTCAGTAAATGCACTCTGCATGCAGTCACTCTCCCAAGTGCTGACCCACACTGTAAATGCAGCAGTTGAACAATAGCCCTCTCCACAGAAAAACCGAGGGAAGAGAAACACATACCCTGAAACTAAGCCAATGTATGAAACCCCAAGTTAAGGGTTGAATGGAGCTCTTGGACTTCTCAAGTTATCTGCTTGGGCCTCTTCCAAATGTACTGTGCTTGCTTTTGCTCCTGCTCTAAAACTTAAATAAACTCTCACTCCTAATCTAAAACTTGCCTTGGTCTTTCCCTCTGCCTTAAAACCTACTTCTGCCCTAGGCTAAATTCTTTCCTCTGAGGAGGCAAGGATGGAATTTGCTGCACATTGGTATGGAGTCACCATTGGAAACATGGGATTACAAGTGTGAAGCCTCCTCACCTTGGTGGCAGTTTCTTACAAAACTATGTATAACTGTTAACATGCCATCCAGCGATCCTGCTCCATGATATTTGCTCAAAAGTGTTAAAAAGTTGTGTCTACACAAAACCTTGAACATGGATGCTTATAGCAGCTCTATTCATAACTATCAAAACTCATAAATAATCAAGATGTCCTTAAGTAGGTGAATGAGTAAATAACATCCAATGTAATATTATTGAGTGATAAAAAGAAATGAGCTATTAAGCCACAAAAAGATATAGATAAATCTTAAAGATATATTACTAGTTAATTCATGTATTAAATTTATTTCTACATAAATAGCTAAGTGATATGTATTGTTTATCCAGAGGTCATTAAACATTCCCATTATGTTCATCCCACATTACCCAGCATATTTGACTCATAATAGGTTCCCAAGATATATTTGTTGGCTGAATTGATATATGTGCATCAAAAATATCATTACTATCCTGAGCCATGTCTTGAGACATTTTAAATATTCCCAAAAGTAACTACGAGAGTACCAATAATAAATGTGACAATCACATTTAATGATAGCCAGAATAATTACTCTCATCACCTAAATAAAACATATGGCAGTAGAAGAATAATAGCCTTACTATACAGAAGATCATTAGGACATATGTACTAATGTCCTGTACATATATATGTACACATGACGTGAGTCACGGCAGCATATTGCTTATTTTGCAAACATATCTTAGTAGTTCTGCATGAGCTCATTTCTATGAAAAGTTAAAGTCCCACATTTTCTGTTGCCTATTCATCTGGAACATTGTAATAATTCAGATAAAATATTATTCATTTTATTAGATTTTGAAAAAAATCAATGTTATTATAAAATTATTACTTAATAAATACCTATATATTTGACAGGTAGCAAACACACCTTTATCAGGACAGACATTAAGTTCTCCTAGTGTCAGGCAAAGGAGAATATAAGAAAATCTCAGACAATGTGTTTATGGAAGCAAAGTGTTTATAGAAATCACATGGACAAGTGGTCTTTCATCCAAGTTTCACTCCAATTCAATCTTATATTAGCTTCTCAGGTCAAGCAACAGCTGCTCAATCACATGGCTGTGTGATCACAGGAATTGGCTTTTAATCTCTGTAGGATAACTGTATTTTGGTATAATGAATATTTGAGCAATAGACTAAGCTACTCAGGGAAACTGAGAAAACAATAATTAGAGGTGTTGAGCTAAGGCAAGTGTTCTTTGACAGGAAGTTTGGGCAGAGGGAGAGAAAGTAAGATCATGTGTCAACGAGATAATTGAAGAACACTAAATCAGTGTTTTGGATCAATTATCTCTCAAAACAGAAACCACTGCAGTGGACTGGTTAGTAACTATTTTAAAGCCTGAACACAAACTCTTGCAGGACAGAAATTTTGTTAAATGAGACAGAGTCAGAATATTCTGAATATTCTAAATATCTTTCAGAATTTTCTGAAAGAATATTAAGTGTTTAACATTTGTTCCTAATTGACCAGTTAAAAAATGTTATTTGTCTCTCTGACAAACTCACTCTTCCTCCACTGCTCCACATCCTGAGATGGAATTTGTATGTCCCATGTCACTTGGATTAGTTAATGTAAGCTACATTGTTCTAATAAATGGGTCAAAAAATGCAAATGGCTCAATTACAACAGTGATTTATTGCTCACTTCTCTAACGCTCAAAGGCTGGTGATCCTGATGGACCATTGACTCTCCTCCAGGCATTCAGGCCACTCTCATCCAATGGCTAGACCACTTGTCCTGTGCATATAGCTAGCAGGATGAACATCTAGGAAAGTCTGCTGATTTCTTACTGTTCCCATCCCTAATTGACTATTCCTTGATACCTTAGAGCAGAAAGTTGTACTAGTTTATGTTCTTCAAGAGCTTTGAGATTTTCTTAAGAACTTCATTTTAATTGAAAATTTTACAACTGTTCAACATCTTTAGAAAACAAAACTCGATAGTCAGAATTTTTAAATTTTTAAAACAATTTAAATTTAAATTTATATTAATGTTACTGATTATCTCTTCTAAGAAAAAAGGAACCAGGTATAGAAGCGGAACATGAGAGTGGACATGGAATGTGACCACTGAAGCACAGCATCACAGAGAGAAATTTAAGCCCCTGGATGTCTGTGAGCTTACCTGACAGCCGTCAGGCCTACCGCAAGAGCTTGGAGGAGCAGAGTTTTCTCATAAGTCCTCCAGGGAAGGAGACATCTCTGACATCTTCTGCAGCTTGCTACACAGCGGGCACTTTCCCAGTGCTGGTGCTGCCACATAGCCAAGGTGCCCTCCAGCAGCCCTTACACAAGCGTGACAGAGGGCTTAAAGCGTCTTGCCTTAGGGTCCTTCCTTTCGCAATGTCACCCCAGGTTTACACTTCACAAACTGAGAGGCATTAGTAAAAGAACTAAGATCACCTATGAGTAACTAAGATCACATATGAATAACTCAGGTCACATATGAATAACTACTGTGGTTATATCTCTAGTTATTTTTTTCTTCATTATTTATATGGGAATAGGCCGAGGCTTCTGACTCCTGCCTAAGCACTTATGGAGTCTCACCCCTGACAGGATCTAATTAAACTAAAGAGCTTCTTCAGAAACTATCATCAAGTGAACAGACAACCTACAGAATTGGAGAAAATTTTTGCAATCTATTCATCTGGCAAAGGTCAAATATCCAGAGTCTGCAAGGAACTTAAACAATTTTACAGGAAAAAAAACAAATAATCCCATTAAAAAGTGGGCAAAGGACATGAACAGATACTTCTCAAGTCAAGAAACAACAGACACCAGCAAGACTGTGGAGAAAAAAGAACGCTTATACACTGTTGATGGTAGTATAAATTTGTTCAACCATTGTGGTAGATGGTGTGGGGATTTCTCAAAGATCTATAAGCGGAAATATCATTTAACCAAGTAATCTCATTACCAGGAATATACCCAAAAGAATATAAATTGTTCTATTATAAAGAAACATGCACATGTATGTTCATTGCGGCACTATTTACAATAGCAAAGACATGGAATCAACCGAAATGCCCTTCAATGATAGACTGGATAAAGAAAATGTGGTACACATACACCATGGAATACTATGCAGTCATAAAAAGGAAGGAGATCATGTTCTTTTCAGGGCCATGGATGGAGCTAGAAGCCATTATCCTCAGCAAACTTACACAGAGGCAGAAAACAAAACACTGAATGTCCTCACTTATAAGCGGGAGTTGAACAATGAGAACACATGGACACATGGGTGGAAAGAGCACACACTGTGGCCTGCCAGTGGAGGGGGTGCAGGTAGGGATAGCATCAGGGAGAATAGGTAATGAATGCTGGGCTTAATACCTAAATGATAGGTTGTTCTGTTTTGGCTTCACATATTTTGACAGATTGTTCTTCAGCATATACATATAAGAGTTGTTATGCATTTTGGAAATTGATCTCTCATCATTATGTAATGTTCCTCTTTCATCTTTGGTTTTATTTTCTTAAGTCAGCTTATTCTGAAATCAATAGTTACTTTAGTGTTCTTTATGATTAGTGTTAGCACACTTATTTTTCTATATTACTCTATTTACAACTTATCAAGTTCTTTCCATTTAAGTGGATTTCTTGTTAGACAACATAGAGTTGCATCTTTGTTTCGTTCACATTCTGATAGTCTTTGTCTTAATTCCTATAATTAGGCTGCTGATGTTTAAAATGATTATTGCTATAGTTGAATGAATGTCTACAATCCAACTATATTTGTTACAAATTTGCTGTCCTTTTTATTTGCTTCTTTTTGCATTCCATTATTTTTCTGCCTTATCTGGCTTTAATTGAGAATTTTGCATGATTCCATTTTCTTTCCTCTCTTAGAATATTAATTATACTTATTTACTTTTCTTAGTGGCTATCTTAGAGTTTGCAATATTGATTTATAGCAAATTTAAGTCTGCATTCAAACAACACTATACTTCTTCATAGGAGTACAAGTACTTAGAAGAGTATTCTCAATTTCTCTCTCCTGTTCTTTATAAAGTTGCTGTTATTCATCTCACTTATCAAAAAGCTAAAGTCACAGAATATATCACTATTATTATTTTGAACAAACTATATTCTGAGAAATTAATTAAGAATAAAGAAACTATTTTATTTTACTTCTATTATCTTTCTAACACTCTTCCTTTCATTATGTAATCTGAGTTTCTAACCTATGTAAATTTTCTTCTCTTTGAAGAAAATCTTTTAACATTTCTTTCAAGGTAGTTCTATTGATGCCAAATTTCCTCAATGTTTTATGTATTGGTATTTATTTATTTATTATTTATTTATTTTGAGATAGAGTCTTGCTCTGTCCCAGGCTGGAGTGCAATGGCACGACCTTGGCTCACTGCAACCACCACCTCCCGGGTTCAAGCAATTCTTATGCCTTAGCCTCCCGAGTAGCTGGTATTATAGGCACTTGCCAACATGCCTGGCTAATTTTTGTATTTTCAGTAGAGGCAAAGTTTCACCACGTGGGCCAGGCTGGCCTCAAACTCTTGACCTCAGGTGATCCAATTTGCCTGTTTTGGGCTTCCAAAATGCTGGGATTACAGGCATAAGCCACCGTGCCAGGCTGATGTTTAATTTTTCTACAGTTTTGAGAAGACTTTTTATTTCTCCTGTATTACTTCCACCCCCATGCCAGCTTATTTCAAGGTTTTCTCTGTCTTTGATTTTTTACAATTTGAATATGTACACTAGGTACAATTTATTTGTTTTTTTGATTTGCGGGTATTTCAGATATTTATCCTGTTTGATATTCTCTGAGATTCCTGCATTCTGTGCCTGCCACTAATTTTGGAAAACATTGCAGTATGATAACTTCAATTTTTTTTCTCTCTCTCTTCTTTTTCTGCCACTCCCATTATGCATAAGCTGTACCTTCTGTGATTATCCCACAATTCTTGAATGTCCTGGTTTTTTGTTTTGGGTTTTATTTTTCATTTTTTTGTCTTTGCATTTCACTCTGGAAAGTTTTTACTGACATATCATCAAGCTTGCTGATTATTGCCTTTGCTATTTTCAATCTCCTGATGAGCCCATCATAGGCATTTATCATGGCTGTAATACGGTGTTTTATTAGTAGGATTTCCTTTTGATTCTTTCTTAGAGAATTTTCATCTCTCTGTTTATATTAATAATATGCTTTCGCATGTCATCCACTTGTCCCATTACGGCCCTTAGCATATTAGTCACATTTACATTGAAATTATTTTAAATTCTTGGTCTAGTAATTGTAGTAGCTCTGCCATATTTTAGTCTGTTTTTTTATCCTTGCTGCATCTCTTCGAATTGTGTTTTCCTATTGTATGCCTTGTGTATTTTTTGTTGAAAGACAGACATGTTGTAGTTGGTAAAGTAAACAGATAAAAGGGCCTTTAACATGAGATTTTATGTTTCTTGGGCCAGGAGTTAGCGTTTACTGTTTACTGTAACTGTAGATGTCAGAGGCTAAAATTCTGTTGCCCTTGTTTTTTCTTCCTTCTTGTCTTTGAGTTTCCCTAGATGCTTCTGAAGTGATGTCATTCATCTGGAGTAGTATACAAGGCTCGTTGTCTCACATCAAGAAAATCAGGGACATCGACGCACAAGAAGTGAGGCTAAGCGTTGAGATTTAACAGGTGAAAGAAAGAGAAAAGCTCTCTTTCCTGCAGAGAGGGAGGGGCTCCTGAGTGAGTCTTCTGGTTCCATCGTGAAATGGATAAGGTTTTATGAATGAGTTTGAGGAGGCAGTGTCTGGTTTGCATAGGGCACAGAGAATTGCTTGGACCAGGTGAGCCATTTACATAGCAGGAAAAGAAACTGGCCAACTCACCCTAGTCTTTCATTATGCAGATGGGGTCCCTATCTGACCAAGGCCATGTTGCCTGCTTCTTTACTGCACATGTGGCAACAAAGAAGAGGGAAGAGGGAGCCTCCAAGCTGAACATCCCTGGACCCCAGGTAGCCTTTTCCTATTGGCACAGCTGCTGGCATTCACTGGTGCAAGCTTCCAGCTTGCTTATCTATGTCTGCAGCTCAAATTTACAGGTTGCTCTTTGGGGGCTGCTTTTTGTTAAAAGGGAAGACTTACCAAGGACTCTCTTACCCTCACTAACTGCCCAAATAAATTTTTTTGACTCCTGTATCACTTCATCTTAAATAAGGTCTGAGATGTGCAGTTTTATGCAACGTAATGCTGCCACAGAGGCCCTGTTAAAGTAGTAGTAAGTGTAAGAGGAAGAGGAAGGTAAAGCATTCCGTGGGCCTGTGATTTGCTCTCAGGCTTCTAGTAAGCCTTTGTCCTTGGGCTGTGACCTTCCCAAGTGCTTCTCAGTCCCTTCCCCATCCTAGATGAAATAGAAAGTCTAGAGGGGTTTGGAATTAGGTAATCCCCACTCCTAGGTTGGTTAGGCACTGGTAAAATCCAAGACAGTTAAGTTCTGGATAAAGAACTGCTCTTAAAAGTATGCTTTTGCTAAGGAGAGCAGAATACTTGGGCATATTTTTAAGCGTTTAGTCTTTCCTTCCCCTGGCAGAAGCATCCTTGTCTTCATTCTCCTGTCTTCATCCTGAGAACCTGGTAAACATTTCTCTTTCCCATACCAAAGTTTAGAGTGAGCTGAAGTTGGTTATTTCTTTTCTCCTAGGTTAGTTAGACTCCTGTTAAAACCCCAGTCTATTAGGCTTTGGTGAAATAGTTTCTCTTGATAGCTGGTCATAGTAAGAATGGAATGCTTTTGGCGTATTTAAAAATGGTTATCCTCAATCCCTCTCCTCTCTGGAAGCACAAAGGTATTTTTCTCCAGTCCGCACTGTGAGAATCTTGTAGCGCTCTCGGAGATAGAACTGAGGAAAGTGAGTTTAAGGAATCTCCATAAGACTGGCACCTCTGGAGCTTTGAACCCTCAGGCTTGTCCACCTGAGTTGCTTTTAGCAATTAATTAATTATACTTTAAATTTTCCTTCCTTGGTACTGTCTCCAGCATTATTACGCTTCTGCTCCAGTGAGCTGAGGTGCTCTGTAATAACCTGTTGCTCCAATTTTGGGGGCAGTAGTCTCCCTTGTGACCTCAATTCTGTGATGGACCTAAGAAAAGTTGTTAATTTTTAGTTTACTCAGCTTTTTCTGTTGTGAGGACAGGAATAATGACTTCCAAGCTTCTTCTACATCAGACTCAAAATGAATTCTTTATTACTTGCTTTTCTACCTGCATACTATTCATATAATACCAACTATAAATAATATTCATTATATGAATAATATTCATATTAAATATTAGAACAGTTGGTTGGAAATATACCATTCTTCATACAGATGACTAATTCCTCAATGTTGAGAAAGCCTGAGCAGCTTTTGTCAAGCAGAAGTATGTATCATTCATTTTTCATGGCTAAAATTATTGATTCACCTTTGTGAACATTTCTGTGGCATTCAATACTTTAAAAAGTAATACATATGCCTTGAATGTGTATTTTACTGGTCAAAATACAGTTGTGTTGTTGTTGTTGTAAAATTTCATTTTGTTAGGTATCCCTGGACCTCTGGTGTCTTCTCATTCAGAATATTTGCCATGGTCTTATCAATGCTTTGTGAGTTCACTGATCCATGAAACAGAGCCTAGGCATATGAAAACTGAAGCTACATGAGATTTTCATTACCCTAAAAGTCATAAGTTTACTCTCCAACTTGTGGGAGAGGTCAAGTTTTCTGTTTTTTAAGCAATATAAGTTCTTAAAGTGGAAGACTATTTCTTCCAGTGAGTGTCTATGTTCAATATTTCAATTCTTAAGATGCTCTAATGTTTATATATTATGCTTGGTGTATTTATCCCCTGAAGAAGAGGTTAGACTTAGGATATAAGTGGCAAGAGGCTGGGCCCATGGGTTGAAAGGTACTCACAGATTTGTCACCCAGAACTCGTAAGTGGCCTTGTCCTATCTTTAAAGGCAGGATGAGTAGGGTGAGATTGTGTTAAGTACCACAACTGTCAACCTGAACAGCCACCAGGTCTTCACTCACAACAGAAAAAAGAACCATATATTCCTGATTTAATGCTTCTTTCTTTACTGTGATGACTTTCCCAAACAATTCTAAAACTGCACCAACAAAAAGAAAAAATCATTGAAAAAACAAAATAACAATTTGGAAAAATAATTCCAGATTTATGTCAAGCAGATTTAAGTTGCCATATTGAACATTAAGGATATCTCTTCTTACCCTAAAACACTAATAAATGGTGACAAAGAACGTGCACATACAGAGAGAGAGAGCACAAAGGAGAAGGGTCATGAGGAGATAAGACATGTTTAAAAACATAGGAGATGAAGAACTGATAGAGAAGTAGCAGAGAAGCTACCTGGGTAAAGGGAAGCATCATTGGGAAAACTGCACACGTGTGACTCGGGCCTCCTTCCAGAACCTCAGAGATGCTCTAAATTTAGAAATGCCAAAGAAAACAGAACATGTTATAAACTCTACCGTTTCTCTTTACCTTAGCTCAAGGAAGCTGAACACTTTTCTCCAGCCAAAAAGTGAAAATAACAAGGCATTCAAAAGGCTTTAAACGAATGGTGTGGCTCACTCTCCCTGAATATCCCTTTACTCACTTTTCCCGCAGTAAAGATTCCCCCATGTACTGTATTCATGTGCATAGAACACCTATACCACATTCTACTATCACACACACACACACACACACGCACACACAAAATAAGCTTCTTATTTCAGAAAGAGTTAGAACAAAATATTGCAAAGCAAGTCCAGATTCCCCAATTATTAACATCTTGTATTAGTATGGTACATTTGTTATAGCTAATACACTGATTTTGACACATTGTTATTAACTAAAGTTTCTCTGTTTCAGGATTCTATGCAGGATACCACATTTCATTCAGTCATCCTCTTTCTCTAGGCTTCTTTTGGCTGTGACTGTTTCTTAGATTTTCCTTATTTTTGATGAGCTTGACATTCTCTAGCTTCAGGTACTTTGTAGAATATCCCTCAATTGGGATTTGTCAGCTGTTATTTGTATGATTAGACTAGGACTATGATATTTTTGGAGGGAAAAAAGCAGAAATAAAGTGCTATTTTTAGCATATCACATCAAGAATACATGCTGTCAACATGACTTGCCACAGATAATGTTAACTTTGGTAACCTGACTGAACTACTGTGTTTTAGGTTTCTTGGCTGCAAAGTTACTTCTCTTGTCCCTTTATTTTATTTTATTTTATTTTATTTTATTTTATTTTATTTTTGGTGCTGTACTTATCGGAAGAAGTTACCGTGCACCAACCACACTTCGGGATTGAAAAGCTGAGGTCAGAGTAGGTATATAAATTATTGGGAATTCTTCTACATGGGAGAGTTGTTTCTTTCCCCACTTATTTATTTAATTATTTACCTTTACATTAGAAAGAACTTGTGGATATTTATTTTATACTTTGATTGATAATCCAAAACAGTTATTTATTTTGTTGCTCAAAATGTTTTAGCATTAGCCATTGGAAGCTTGTTCAGCCTTCTCCTACTTTCTTTGACACACTCCCATTGCTGTAATTTTTTTTTTTTTTTTTTGCTTTCTTACTTTCTGGCACTATATTCCCTGTTCCAACCTTAGGATAGGCCATTTCTGCAAGGAATCCTGGATCCTCATATTGAAGAATGGTATTAGAAACAAAGATCTTGGCACTGGGCATTATTACTTCCTTTAACAGGTAAATAGGGACCAAACATCACCAGGCATTTACATAAATCTTACAACAAGGAAGAGAAAAATAGAATTAAATACTCAGTAAGTGACCGCAAGAACAGCAGTCTCCAACCTTTTTGGCACCAGGGACTGGTTTTGTGGAAGACAATTTTTCCACAGACCTGGGTGAGGGGATGGTTTCAGGATGATTCAAGCCCTTGACATTTATTGAGCACTTTATTTCTATTATTAGTATTACATTTTAATATGTGATGAAATAATTATACAATTCACCCTAATGTGGAATCAGTAGGAGCCCTGAGCTTTTCTTGCAACTAGCCAGTCCCACCTGGGTGCGATGAGCGACAGTGACAGATCATCAGGCATTAAATTCTCATAAAAAGCACGCAACCTAGATCCCTCACAGGCGCAGTTCACAATAGGGTTCTAGCTCCTACGAGAATCTACTGCTAGCTGATCTGACAGGAGGTGGAGCTCAGGCAGTAATGCGAGCAATGGAGAACAGCTGTAAATACGGATGAATGCGCATAATGGGGAACAGATGTAAATACAGATGAAGCTTCACTCACTCGCCTGCCCCTCACTGCCTGCTGTGTGGCCTGGTTCATAACAGGCCCCGGATCGATGCTGGTCTGTGACCCAGGGTCTGGGAGCCCTTGACCAAGAAAGTAGTGCTAACTCAGGGTATAGGCAAACAAAGAGAAATATGCAACATCCTCAGTTATAAGATATGGTACCCAAAATTTAAGAACAGCATACTAGGAAATAAAGCTAAATTATTTGCATAAGAAAGAACTCAAGGAAAATAGAAAAATGACAAATGCAATTAACAAATTATTTTGAAAGTCAATAATAGAAGCATGAGAAAACAAAATAAAAACTCAGAGAAAATAATGCCAAAAGCCATAAGATTGTAACGTATATAAGAAATGACAACACCCAGCCATCTTTCAAAGGGGCTCAACCAAGAGTTTTAGAGTAAGAGAACAGTCAAATCGGCGGAGAAGCTATTAAAGACATAATGCAAGAGAACTTCTCAGAGTCAAAAGTTATACATCTCTGGATGGTTTTGATGGTTGAAAAAGACCATCTCTAGATATATTATTGTGAAATTTAAGAACACCAAGAATAAATAGAATATACTAAAAGCTTTCAAAGCAGGAAATTGCTGGTTCCTTAACAATGGAAAATAGCATTAGATTGACGTTCAATATCTCAACCCCAATACTATATGTTAGTAGAAAATATGTCAACATTTTCAAAGCTCTAAGTGTAAACACTTTTTTATTTCAGAATGTTACATCCCAGGAAACTTTCAATTAATTATTAGATTAGAATATAAACATTTTCAAACATACGGAGAAGTGGAAAATGCACATTCCATTAGTTTTCCTGAGGCAGTTACCAGATGTCCTGATCCCAACACAATGAAGGGGGACATTATAAATGAAAGGCAGGGATGTGGGAGAGAAAGGAAGTCATGGGCTTTCCTTGAATAAACAAACATAAATGCCAGAATGACCGCTCTGCAGCAGGCCTCACAGAACAGTCTGTCCAGGATAATGCTGCATGGTAAGTGTTCTAGGAGGGTGATATCCAGGGAAAATGTGACATGAAATTTTGCACTATCCCTGAAAATCTGAATAATTCATACAGGCTCTAAGGGCAGACACTAATGCAATGAGAAATGCCAGGGAATAACCAACATCGCTGTAAACAAAACAAAACAAAAGCTGAGGGATTGCTATTATATGATACCACTTGAAGTATATGTTATCTATACAATTAATTGCTGATAGCTGCATAACTCTATTAGGAGCAGGTGAGAGGAAAGGGAATGCCCTATATAGTAAAGTCTTTAGTTATCAGAACAGGAAGTCCATCTACAATGACTAAAATTAAGAAATTCATGAATGGAAAAGCCTAAACTGAAAAAGTGGCAGTCTCTGGGAGAAAGGTTAGAGTAATTCTGGGGGAGGAAAGGGGTTTCCGGTTTTGTTTTTTTTTTTAATTTATTTTTATAAACATCATTTTTTCAAGTATGTATATGTGTTATTTGTATATAAAATAAAAATGTATTAAAATTTAATATATACATACAAATTTAGGCAACTAGTTAAATGTTCTATGGAAGAGGAAACTGGTTTTCTAGTTTTCTACCTTTCCATTGAGGGAGAGAGAGCCTCTGTGCTATTGATTTGGGCATTATTAGCATATAGATGAAATTGAAGCCATAAAGTTTTGTGTCTGTCCAAACAGAATGTGGAAGGACAAGGCAAGAAAGCCTCTGACAGATCCCAGTCATACCCGAGGTGGGTGTCATAAAAATAGAAGGAAGAAAATTGAGAGATTGATCAGTCATCATAATATAGCCAACATTTTGAGTTCCTGATTTGTTTCAGGGAATGTTCTCTTTACATATATTAACTCATCTAATCCCTCCATGAGGTTGACACTATCATCTATATTTTCCAAATGAAGTAAATAGAGATTTGATTGCTTACACGCATTTCCCTTGTTCATAGACTTTATACGTGAAGGATCTGGGGTTCCAAACAGGCATCCTGTCTCTGGAGCTCATATTCTTAGCAGTCCAGTTATCGTAACCTGTGGAATGCTGCCAAGAAATCAAGGAGAGGGAACCGAGGGTTCTTTGACTTTAATGCCTGCAGCAGCCACTGGCTTGCCTTGAAGAAGTTCAGCTCCAGTTGAACAAGGGATGGGGACTTATTCAACGAACAATAATCAAACTTCTAAAATGTGCAAATCTCTGTCTTGGAACACATGTAGAAATAGAACTAAATATGTGGCTCCTATATGCAAGAACCTCATACTTGAGTTGAACTTCCCATTCATGACGTTCAAGGTCTAGAGAAACTATTACAGTTAACAGTTCCTTTCCTCTGCCCCACACATCCCATTACAGAAAAGATGTTCACTTTTACCCTCCCAGAACTATATCCTCCATTTAAGAAATTGAGGCTGATTTTATTATCATTTTTAGGTTCTATATGCACAGGGACAGCTTGATTATGCTAATCAACATTACTGAGTTTCTAGATTATGCAAGTGCCTTCATTTCAAGTCTAGGAATGTTGCAGACCAGCAAATTGGGTTAATTTGGCTTTTTTTGTTGTTGTTGTCAATTTGTGCATGTATGTGTTGTGTGTGTATTGTGTGCTCACACACGCAGGGAGCCAGGAGTTCTCATGTTATCGTAATGCAGAAAGAAGGCAACAATTCTGCTACTTTAAAATGACACTTCCCATCCTGACAAGTGTCCTTTTGTTCCTGGGTTTTCTCTTGTTATATTTCCTGAGATGTTTTTGATTATTTCCATTGCTTTGTTTTTATTTTTCTCAAATTCTTTCTTTGCTGGTTGTTCTTTCAGGAGACCCTGAAGTGCACAAAGGGTTGAAGTTACCACACTGTAAAAATGCCAGGAGTTTAGGAGCTACGGAACAAATAAACGACCGATGCAGAAGCAGACACCTTCACAGAGCATTTCTATTCTGTTCTAGCCTCTAGGCAGATTCATCTTTCTCGCTCTTTTTATTTCATGCATATTGATTCCAGGACTGTTTTTTATAGATATCCGCTGTATCTCCTCATAGAAAAGTGAGGGCATATAGATGTGCAATTACACTAGGTTAGCAACACAGCACGATGTATACAGTGAATAAAACACATTCTTCACTGGAGGTTTGAGCTTTCACCAAACAGTGTGCCATAATTTGCCCTAATGTTCTGTCCTCTGAGTGATGGCAGTGATCAGCAGATGATGGTGCAGGGGGCACCAGCTGAGCTGAATAAAAGCATACTGAGTTCAAAGCACTTTAGCTTTGAAGCAAACCCCTCATTAAGAAACATGCAATGCAATATTGACTATGGTAAGGATGGAGGCAATGGCAAGTGAAGACAGCATTGGTAAAAATAGCACACATTTACTCTGAACACCAGTATTTAATCCATTATGAAGCCATTTCTTTCCCCTTTTCTAATTCAACATTCTTTTTAAAAACCTCCTCGAATGCCATTCAATGAAAGCAAAAGTGATTATCTGAGTAGCAGGTCACAAACCCTCAGATGGAAGAAAAAGTGGTTATTCCAGTGGCAGCCCTAGGGAGCCTGGTGTCCACTGCCCTTCGAGCCAGGAGGGCACATTCAGATGCTTTCTGAGAGCCGGTTTCTCCTGCTATCACACTTAATCTTTATGTGAAGTGTTCTCCTTCCTTTAAATGAGCTATAAAATAAGAGGCTTCAATAAATACAGCACCTGTGTCAAGTGGGATTTGAATATATAAATGTCTCCAAATAGTCTGTATTAATGGTAGCCTGGGGCCACTCCTGTAGCAACAAAGTCCTCGAGTGTAATGAACCATTACAATGAGGAGAAACAGTGACTTGGTCCTAATTCCACCCTCCAGAAATATTCTCATTGAAATTGTTTTATTGAGGAATTATTCTAAATGTATATAAGGATATTTTCTCAATCCCAAATGTATACTCTCACCTAGAATTTTAGGTTTAACTGGATTTCCCTTGACTTAGTAGAATTGATAATTTTGGTGATCTATATTTGGAAATTTCCAAAGCAGACATCCTACTCCATGTGAAATACTGGCTGCAGGATCTCAGCATTTTTTAAGGTGTTTGCTATTTTTTCGTGACCTGGAATTTCAGCATTTTGCTTCAGCAGAGGTGAAAGTGCTACTTGTGCAGAGGCCAGAGAGGAGGAAGCACAGAACCCATCCAGGCGGCATTCATTCATGTGATAAAACCAGTCCTCCCCGCCATTTTGCTCTGCTCTTGTGTATTCTCTGGATCTGGCTCTGTTGTAGCATTCTACACCTTGGTCTTATATTCTCTTGTTGGTTCTTCCATCAAATTGTTTTTTTCCTGAGAATTTTCTTGCCTTATGTTTTTCTATAGCTCTAGCATATGGGCAGTACTGATCACACAGTAGGCATTTAATTATTGCTTGTTACATGAATACTTAATGAAAATCATACCTAAACTTACAGAACTACTGCTCCAGCTGTGAGGAATCTTAACTGGTGCACATTTGATGAATAAGGAAACTTATCAAGTCACTAATAAATCCACGTCTGGAGTAGCAGACCCAGGAGCAAAACTCAGGCCATCCTCCCCCTCGCTTTGGCTGCTTCACTTGCTTGCAAAGCTCCTTCAGATTCTGTGTGCATCTGAGCTAGAGCTGTGCCATGAAGTGGAAAGATGGGTGAGCAGTGATTCCAAAGTGATTCTAAACTGCCAGGGATTCTAAAGCTGTGCCAGGGTTTGGAAAGAGAGAGTGCCAATGTCGGTAGGCAATGATTACTACCTGAGGCTGTGAAAGTGATGGTGGTTGTGGTGGGAGGGTTTGAGGATCAAGTGCCACACACATTTAAATAAGCTCTATGGCTCTAAGCACCTGCTTTGTGCAACTCATTTGTAGCACAGGCATGGGCTAGGGAGGCATTTGAAAATAAATGAGGAAGCTACCTAGGATCAAACATTAGCCAAGCTGGAAAGCTGTTGTGACTTTATAAAATGGCCACTGGAATTGGAAAAGAAACTTGGCATCTAAAAATCTGGATTTGAGTTCAAAAAATCTCATTTACCAGCTTTGTAATGCTAGAAAGTTTACTTGAAGAATCTGAGCTGCAGTATCCTAGAAGGTATTAGGGAGAATGCCTTTAACAGCCAATACTAGACTGAAGATAGCTTACATTGTAGAATAATTTACTGTCTCACTTACACCGAGGTAAGGGAGTAGATACTCCTAGAGCTGGTGAGCTGCAGAGACTGTTGATGATGTAAAAACACAGGGCCCTCCCTGCTTTGGCTCTGTCATATTAAGTTCCAGCTTGTTGGAAGTGCTTCCACAGCAGTCACAGGGTGGCTGCACCAGCTCCAAAAGTTCAGTGCATACACAACGATAATCCAAAGCAAAAAAGGGAGAGGGAACAGCAAGCCTCTCCTTGTTGGTTTCTCATTATTAGGAAATAAAATATTTCCCAGAAGTCTCTCTACAATTCACTGGCTGGAATGCATGCCTTCACCCACATGCCCAAGTCAATCCACAGTGAGGGAAGTCATCCACAGGGCTGGTTAAGAGGAGCAGGATTCATACCCTGGGGCCTGGCCCACTGCGGCTGCAGACCTGAATAGAGTGGGAACCCCAAGAATAAGGAGGAAAAGGAATTTATGTTTGTTAGGAAACCCATCAATCAACCTTTCCTGAGGCTTGAGGTGATGGGAACGAAAGTGCACTTGGTCAATCATAAATCAGTGTACGAGGTAAAGTTATTTCCATCATAGTTTTTTTTGCTGACAGTGAGTGTTGGTACCTGGAGCATTTTGGCTCTTTTCTTCACCAAGAGAAACTCCACAATAATGGGTTATCTGAGAAAGAGAAAAATATCCATTTCTTCCTTGATTTCTGATCTTAGGTAACGGACCTGGTAGCTAGGACAATGAAAGCCTTTGTGCATGTTCTCTAAGGGCACTGTGTCCTGTGCCCAGTGGAAAGCGAGAGGGTGATGGAGAGGAAGCATGAGAAGCAACAAGCAGAAGTGAGGTATGAATGGATGTTACCTGGGGCTGCCCCACTCCTGCAAGTCACTCTTCCCTGAGAACATTCCATACGCATGCGTCTCGACTGTATGGCCCAGCTCGTTGGTCAGAATGAACTGGTCCCGGAGAGGATACTGGACTGCAGCTGGTGCAGTCGTTTCTTCATCCCTTGAAAACTGGGAACAGAGAGACACAAAACTAGAAGTTGTGGCAGCAGAACCCCCTACAGGACAGAGCTGTGGTGGGAAGGCCCCTGCCCTCCAGCTCTTGAAGTTCTTAGCATGGCCCTGGCCCTTTAGATTGCATGGGAGACTAGGCACTTGCTTATGAGGAGAGTAATTGTGAACTAAACAAGCTATTCTCTCATCCCCTACTCCCCTTTTTCCTGTGATATTATTTCCTCTTAACCATTGCACCACCACTACTGACACTGAGTCAGTGGATCTTTTCCTACCTTCAGAGTTTCAAAATTTTAGTTCTGAGGAGAGAATAGAAATAATTCCGAATACACAAAATAAATTTAGGCATCTAATCTTCCCTCCGGTTGATAAACCTTATCCATCTGAGGGAAGAGGACAATCCTAGGGAAACCAATGAGAGCTCAGATGCCAATGGTTTTCACCACCACCATGTTCACACATTCTCACACACACACACATACATGCACACGTTCACACGAATCCATGCACATGCTTACACAGATATACATGCACATGTGTACACACACACACTCGCTCTCTCTCTCTCTTTACCACCACTTCCCCATCACACAAACTTGATTCTAGGTTGCAGTGATGAAACTCCCAATTTGGTTTGTAGGATCTGAAAATAGAGAATGGTTTCCTCTTTCCTTGAAAATGCCATTGGGCTCCAGAAGAATGACCGTGCACGTGACTAGACAGAAAAACATTAGCGCCTCACTGAGATCCTAGTACCTTGGTGCACTATAGGAGGAGAAACAGAGCACTGGTGTGTAGCTGAGCGAGGAATGACTGAAGAGAAGACAGTTCCTGGGTCTGAAGAGTATCCAGACACAACAGAGCAACCACCGGGCCTGGACCTTGTTGCAGATGTCAGCGTGGGCACAGGGCCCTGAGGACAGAGCCACACCACAGGCCACTGAGGTCCTCTTCCCTTAGATCCATATATAAGCCTGAGTGAAAGGCAGCACAGCTAAGGGATAACTACAGTGAAATGCGGATTGAAATAGAAAAGAAATGTTTTTGAAGGGGAAATAATATTTGTGGCATATATACATTATATATATATATAATATGTTTGTGAACTGAGATTTATAATCATGATGCTTTCAACAAATTTCTTTTTATGCTTAAGTCACATAGAATGTAATTTTGCTGGAGGAATTAAAGAAAAAAATTTTATGTGTTTTACCTCAACCAAAAGAACATAAACCAATACCACCAGACATCTCATCTAGGGCTTTGTGTTGCAGACACCAGCCAGACAAACAGAATGTAGGAGGTTTTTTTGTTTTTTGTTTTTTGTTTTTCCTTGAGACAGAGTCTCGCTCTGTTGCCCAGGCCAGGGTGCAGTGGCATGATCTTGGCTCACTGCAACCTCTGCCTCCCGGTTCAAGCGATTCTCCTATCTCAGCCTCCCGAGTAGCTGGGATTACAGGCATGCACCACCACATCTGGCTACTATTTTGTATTTTTAGTAGATATGGGGTTTCACCATGTTGGCCAGGCTGGTCTTAACTCCTGACCTCAGGCAATCCACCCACCTTGGCCTCCCAAAGTACTGGGACTACAAATGTGAGCCACTGAGCCCAGATTCTCATTTCGTTTTAAATAAACTTTTTATTGAAAAAGTACACACATATATAAAATTATGCAAATCATAATCATCCAGCTTGATGGGTTATCACAGATCAATCACCCATGTGACCAACAGTCATACCAACAAATCAAATATTACCGCATTTCTCAAACCCTCCCAATCATTGCCACATCCATTGTCTCCAAGGGCTAACACTAGTCAGACTTCTCATATCACTATTGCCTTTGCCTATTATGGACTTCTATAGCCACAGAATCAAGTATGTATCCTTTCATGTCTGATTTTTTTCATTTGCTATCTGTTTCTTTGCTATGCCTCCTCCCCCTGACATACACTTGTAAACTGAATATCCCAGTCATTTCTTATACACTTCAGAAACAGTATACATCTATTCACTTATTATTTATTTTTGATCTGTCCACAGTATAATAATTTTGGACAGTAGTCTTGTTTGCCTTACTCACCACTGTAATTCTAATACATAACGGTGCTTAACATCAGTAGGTGTTCAATAAATATTTGTGGAGTGCATAAATTAATGATTTGAGCATTTTCTCCAAAAATTTTTTTTCTACAAATATATGTTCTCAACATGAAAGAAGTATTTGGCCATATTTATCTGGCTTCTCTTGTTTACAAACACTGCCATGTCTTGAACACTTAGAAATGATCCCTTTTGAGTTTGAAGTTTGCTGTTAACATTAACATATTTTCAAAAGTAAGAGAGGTGACTTTGAGCTCAGAAGTAGACTTTTTTGTGCGGTAATTAGAAAACACCATGACTGAAGGAGTCAAAGCATCATGCAGTAAAATGAGGTGCATTTTGGAATGAGCTATCTATTTGACTTGGATAATTTGGAAATGGGAACTTCAGTGATAACTTCAGTCACTGAATAAAATAAGGCTTGTAGGACAGGTTTGGCATACTGAGTTGAGTTTTTAAACTAGCAATAAATAAGCGATATCTTATTGTGTAGCCAGTATTGTGGATCTCTTGGGCTCTCATGTTCCATCAACATTCTGTTTAAGGAGCAGGTGACTGCACACTTTATAAGGACTTTCTTCTTCTCACTGCATTTTCTGTCCTGTGAAAAGAGCTGACCCTTTCAGTTATAGACAAAACAGCAGGACAACAACTGGTCTCCCCCCACTGCCACCTCCACAACCCACACTGAGGGACAAGGTCCAGCCCAGGGGCTCACTGGGTAGAAGAGAGGCAAACTTGGGTACCTACCAGAGAAAATCAAAGAGGGAGGCCGCTCTGCTATGGCGGCGACCTTTGGCATATCAACTTATCCAGTGGCAGAGCTCAAACCATTGGTATTCTCTGAATTTGATAAACCTCTCTTTCTTCCAAAGGGAGGAACAAGAGAAAGGTGGAGTTACAGAGCCTCAATCAGCACAACCTCAGGTGCAAACTTTCACATTGGTTCTATAGATAAGATCTCTTGGAAAACAGGATTCTTTGCCAATACTATCCAAAGAGCACAGAGGTGTTTGTGGAAGTTCCTACTGCGTAAGCCATCTCAACCTGGACAAAGATAATATTTTTTCCCACTCTTAGGTTTTCCCTGTCATGCCTGGGGTCACAAAACAAATGTATACTGCCCCTCAGCTGATATGCTGTTTCCCTCTTGGGTAAAGTTACCATCTGCTGAAACAGCATTTCTCACCATTTCCGCACCCGCCGTGTCCTGGCTACCTGTGGCCAAAGCTTTAGGTAGCATCAATATTTCTTGACTTTCTTCTCTTATGCATCTAATTTAAAACAAACTAAAGCAAGAAAAAGAAACTCAGGAAACAAGAAACATATGAACATCAACTTTGTGCTTTAGACTCTCTTTCCACCACCTAACCCTAGGAAAGATTTAAGCTTTTAATTAGTTTTTCCACAACCAA
Source organism: Cebus imitator (assembly GCF_001604975.1). Taxonomy (NCBI): domain Eukaryota; kingdom Metazoa; phylum Chordata; class Mammalia; order Primates; family Cebidae; genus Cebus; species Cebus imitator. The sequence continues at coordinate 3,087,645 of NW_016107446.1, forward strand.
ACTTCAACTATGAGACAGCGATATACTGGCTATTCACCAAAACAATATTTTCAAAGTGTGTTTCATGATAGAATAACTGTTCAGAGTCATTCAATAAAAACAGAATCAAATACCAATAGAGGTTATACAAAGAGAGGGTCAATATATTGAAGACGTGAAAATGAAGCAGATTTGTTGTAACATGGGATTTTATGGAACATTAGACATGCCCAGGTGTGGTATGATTCTCTAAAAAGGACTGTAGTTAGAAGTAGTTCCAAAACCAACTTGACTACCAAATACGCTAAAATTCTAAGAGCGTCTTGTGGTTTCTATAACACTCTTTGATCAGTGCTGTTGTAGAGAATAATAATTGAGCAAACTCTACATCAGCTAGCACAGCATTCAATTTAATGGCATCCTTGAACCTTCTATGTCCTTTGCTTATATAAATTAAAGACATGTTGCAGTTAGGAAGCATAAATTTAAACAGATAAGGAAACAAAAACAAGGAGCCAGAAAAGGTTTGACAAGTGATTCAAACTGGTTTTTCTTTTAAACAAATGATCTGTCTTTGCAAGATTCAAGATCTCAAAGGAAGAAGAGACTGTCCCATTTCATGATCCTTGTTTTTCCTTTGCCCATATTTAGAGAATTGAAGAGATATCAGCAAACACTAACTCAGAATCCTATGTACTGAACTGATTAAAAAGAGAGTAAAACTATTATGAGAATGATAACACAGAAGCAGAGAAGTGAGCTGGAAAGAACTTTTACCTTCTCCACGCATGATATGACAGGGGTGTCGCCGCCTCATGATAGCCCTGTATTTGTCTTAACAAGACATGATGAGTGCAGTGGAGAATCCTGCTAAAAGCAGCAACTGGAGCTTCAAAACAGAAAGAAAGAAACAATTATGGTTAAGGGAACTGAATATAAAGAAAACATTTGTCTTCATACTCTTCTCAAAATGTATGGATTAGCATATGAAGCAATCCAACTAATAGAGCTATCTAAATCATGAAAGCCTTCCATCTGTTAAATTTTATTTTTTATTATGTTTACAAATGCATGCTTGCTAAATAGCCTCTAGGCCCATGTTAATATCAAGATTAGAAACATAAGTTACTTTAATAATATTACCCAAGTAAGACAGGTGGCAAACCTACCACTCAGGAAGAAATCAAGCCTGGAAACAAACACAATCGTCCACAGCACAACTAAGAGAAAAATATTCAAAAGCTTCCAACAATTAATGAATGTATTATTAAACGAGATAGACAAAATAATTATTCAGGCTGTTTGCAGTAAATTTCTTAACCTAAGACCATATTGCAGTATTTTTCATGTTGTGAATCCACTGCAATTTGGCAAAAAAAAAAAAAAAAAAAAAAAAAAAAAAAAAAAAAAAAAAAAAAAAAAAAACGAACTTCTTCTTTTTGTTCTGTTAGTTAATTATACCTGAGATCTAAATAGCCTCAGAAAGTGAGGACAGTATTTTCATCTGCATAGCATTCCTTTAAGTCCAGAATTATTCTTGATCTTTTAGCTGATTATTGTTTATTTCTGCAAGTCAACAGATTTCACTGCAATAGTGCTTTAGTATGTCTTCAAATTTTGAATGTATGTCTGTTTCTCTTCTCTACTATAGGAGGTTCTAAACATTATTTGTGTAACAAATCAAAGTTTTCCAATGCTTACAGAATACTAGAGACGTCTTACCTTAGAATTAGGAGACCGAAACTTAGAACATAAGGATTCTTAGAGATAATCACATTCCAACATTTTACCATCAGAAAAAAAAATGAGGTGCAGAGGTCTGCAGAGTATTGGGATTTATCTGGCCACACTACCAAAGGCTAATCCAATCTCCCATCTTTCCCCATATTTGTTACCAAAACTGACTTCATTCTTCTTCTTCTTTTTTTTTTTTTTGAGACGGAGTCTTGCTCTGTTGCCAGGCTGGAGTGCAGTTGTATGATCCTCTGCTTCCTGGGTTCAAGCAGTTCTCCTGCTTCAGCCTCCTAAGTAGCTGAGACTATCGGTGCTTGCCATGCCCAGCTAATTTTTGCATCTTCAGTAGAGATGGAGTTTCACCATGTTGGCCAGGATAGTCTTGATCTCTTAACCTTGTTATCTGCCTGCCTTGACCTCAAAAAGTGCTGGGATTACAGGTGAGCCACCGTGCCCAGCCAACTCCACTCTTCTTACAGCACCAGCTCCTTCCCAGGCCTCACACCACCTGGTCTTCAGTCAAAAAGGGTTTTCATAACCTCCTGTCTCTTGTTAGGTAAGGTTTGAATCAAACCATTCTTGGGTTATCTATTGGGCTCCTGGATTAAGTCCTCAATGGTTTTTGTTTCTGGTCTGGTTTGTTTTTATGCTGATTTTATTTAGAATATAGTTGTGCATACACATACATACATGCAACCACATTCACATATGCACAACACACACCCACATGCACACCACACACACACCAACACATGTACAGCACACAAATGGACATCACATATACATCACACACACACACCAGGTGCACACACATATACATACACTTTGTGCATGGCACAGCCACTCATATACACCCCACACCCACCCACATGTGCAGCACACACACATCACATTCACAGGATACACACAGAACATGTGCACAGGATACACACACAACACATGCACAGCCCAAATAAAACACCACATGTGTAGCCCACTCACACCATAGGCACAGCACACACATATAACACATGCACAGCATGCACACCAAGCACCCACATATACACCACATACACAGTCATATATGCACATTACATGTTCAGCACATGCACACCACATTCACAGGACACACACATACCACATGCACAGCATGCATACATGCCACATGCACAGTATGCACACCTCCACACACCCACACATACATCACATACTTACCTGGGTGCACATCACACACACACTATGTGCATAGCACACACCTACACCACATGCACCACACACCCACACACACCACATTCACAGCATGCTCATATGCACATGTGCAGCACACACACCCTCATGCACACCACACACATGCATAGCACACACAAACCACATGTGCAACACATACACCACAAGATTTCTCATCTACAGGGATAGGCCCTAACCACAGGCAATTTTCTGTTGTCAGCCAGATGCTTTGCTGATTGACCTCACCTTTGATTATATTTCCTCTGATACCTTATCCCTCAGTTCTGCCTATTGGTCAGGATAGCCTAGTATTGGGTTTTTGAGACTCTCAAGTGTGACTGAACCTTATAATCCAAAACTCAGGGCCATTGCTGCCTGACTGAGCCACTGCTTTCAGCCAGGCATACCACACTGCATCTGTCCCCAGGGAGCAAGTGGTCCTTGGCTGGGTCTCAGTATAATCCAAACCCCCTTTAACTGCTCAGTCAAGCTATGAATACCTTGCCATAATAAAAAAAATTTGAAATATTTAAACACCAGTCTTTTTTGAAGTTGGCTCTTCTTTCTTCCAAATTATGTTAAATCTAATAACCCACAAAGACACACCTAAATTGACAAAGATGAATGCCTTTCAAAGAAATGTTAAAAATTATTTTGTAGTCTAAAATATATTTTCCCTATGAAGATAAAGCCCAAATAACTGAGGATTTATGTCACACCTTCTTTAAAAAGTATGTTCTCTTCCCAGCACTTTGGGAGGCCGAGGCGGGTGGGTCACGAGGTCAAGAGATCGAGACCATCCTGGTCAACATGGTGAAACCCCGTCTCTACTAAAAATACAAAACATTAGCTGGGCATGGTGGTGCGTGCCTGTAATCCCAGCTACTCAGGAGGCTGAGGCAGGAGAATTGCCTGAACCCAGGAGGCAGAGGTTGCGGTGAGCCGAGATCGCGCCATAGCACTCCAGCCTGGGTAACATGAGTGAAACTCCAAAACTCCGTCTCAAAAAAAAAAAAAAAAAAAAAAGTATGTTCTCTTAAGATAGAGGCATAAGCTGCATGGTGAAATGCTGGAATTGAGATTGATTAGCTCAGAAATCAATGCACACAGGTGCACCTAAGATTCATACATCCTCATGCTTTGAGATAATGTAAAGTAGCATTATTCCATGGGAAAAATAATTCACAAACTGAACATATGAAACTGTTATCCCATGACAGAGAATTAATAAGCAGGTAGAAGTTATTGTTTGGTTGCTGTGACAAAGCAGTATGAGAGATTCTAAATTTTTAAGAGTGTTCTTTTTTTTTGTAAATTAACTTTATCCATCAAAAATTTTTCCTGTAGAGGAGAGATAAAGATAGGATATCCCTCGAAATCAGAGAAAAGATGAATACAAAGGCAGCAGGGCTATTACTGTCTGGCAATCATGAGGAGCCCGAAGAAGTTCAGTTTATTATTCACTAGGAAGTTAGGGAATCACAGAATAAAAAGATATATAAATTCATAGTACAGGATGTTCAGCTTCTTAAAGGAAAACAGGCTGAAGATTTTAGGGCTTTTTTCTTAGAGACCCCATAGTGCCAAAACGAAAACCAAGAGAAAACTCTAAATAAATCCATTTGGGATTAATTTAGCTTTCATAGTATAATCTAAGCCAACATTTGCATGTCAGAATCTGGATACTCACAACATTAATTGCAACTCAACCAAGTCAACCATGCAACGTATATAACCTGGATCAAAGAGGGCAACAGGGAAAAGAGCATGTAGCTATGTTCACAAACACCGTGAATCCTAAATCAGCTCACCCCAGCCTACAAGGGACACTCAGAGTTGTGCTCATTTATGATGTTTGCCATAAGGAGGAAATGAAGTGCAGTAGAAAGAACATGAGCTGAGTAGAAAGACCTGTATGTCCTTGGGCAAGTCACTTGAACTCTGTAAACACCAATTGCTTCATTTGTAAATTAGAAACAAGATCTACTCTGAAGCCTTGAGTGCATTTAGAAACCCATTGACTGGGCCGGGCGCGATGGCTCAAGCCTGTAATCCCAGCACTTTGGGAGGCGGAGGCAGGTGGATCACGAGGTCAAGAGATCGAGACCATCCTGGTCAACATGGTGAAACCCCGTCTCTACTAAAAATACAAAACATTAGCTGGGCATGGTGGTGCGTG
>NW_016107446.1:3092792-3116402 GCF_001604975.1 Cebus imitator
AAAAAAAAAGAAACCCATTGACTGACAAAAAGTGGGCCCTCAAAAATGCTGTTTCTTCTGTCTTCTTCAAAATGTTTATGCAAAGGAATATTCTGATCCTGTCACTGAAAATTTCAAAATAGACTTTGCATCCTTTCAATAGCCCTCCTGTACTCCAATTGACCAGGGCTTGTTGTGTGTTATGGAGAAAAAACTTTTTCTTTATGATCTTAGGTCAGTGTCTAGGGGCCTGTGAATTAAACTAGCAAAAGACAGATTCACAGGAGAAAAACCATACATTTAAAATTAATATTTATGGGCATGAGCATTCACGAAAAAGAAATGATACTCAAAAAGGCAGTTAAACTTGGGGGTTTATATGCTATTTTAATAAAGGAGGTTTGAGCTTAAAGGAAAAATAAATTGTGGAGAAGTAATTAGGAAACACATAAGAGAACTAATGGAAGATACGATTTATTTTAGCAAGGGGTGTTTATGCAAACTCACCTTCATAGCAGCTCTCCATCCCTAATGATAAGGATTGCTCTTCCTTCCTGATGGGAGGGGAAATGAGTGGGCATTTTCAGACAGAGAAATTTATGCCCTGCTTTCAGACACTTAAGGGAAGGCTTTCACACCTCTTCTAGCATGTGCTAATTCTCAATTGCCTGCAGGTCAAAATAATTCTTATGCCAAAATTCAACAGTTAAGTTATATCAGAAGCTTCTCAGAATAATAGAGAAAGAGCCAGAAGAAGCAATGTTTGCAGCTATATGCTGAAGACATTATGAGGTTTCTGATTTCTGGAAGGCACCTTGCAACTGTTTAAGCACAATTCAAAGAATGCTTTTATCAGGCCAGTTGTTCAGAATAATTGTCCGTTAATAATTAACAGAGGTTGAATAAACTTTCAGGTCAACTTTTCTTGAAACAAAACTGATGTATGTTTCTGGAATCTTGCCACGCATTTATTTATCATATTCACCATTAATGGTATTCTGGGGTGGTCCTGTCAGACTAGACCTCCCAGTAGTAATGAATATTAATGTTATTATGGAATATGGCATAATCCTGCATATATATGGAAAAATGCTTGCTATTTTAAAATTTGACTAACTCTTCAGTTAATTGAACAGATAGTTTCTATTTATTTCACTGAGAGGTAGTCTGCTGTAAACTGTTAACTTTTGAAAAATGATAACCAGGAGAAATTGCAACTCAGAAATTCTAGGATTCTGTGTTCACCTGGGTCACAGAAAGAATCTAACCCACTAAACAACGCTAAATAGAATGAGACTTCCAGGGGACTGTGTTCCTTCACAGCATCCCCATTCCAGAACAATCTTGCAATCATAAAATCTATTGATGTATACAGTATTTTTTCTATTATCAAGTGATCCATGCCTTCTATTATTTCCAGTTCATCAATGCAAGGTAATTAGTCTTTTTAAGCTATGACACTGGAGAGTATGTGTTTCCAAATGGATCTCGGCATAAAGAATCTTCAAGGATTTGTCTCTATAACCATTGTGATTCATTTTCTTTTTCATATTTCCCTTTTTATTCAACTATTTCCACTGACTGCCAGAAAAGAAAATTTCTAGGTTTACAAAGGAATTAATTCTTTGCATGTTGTTGTTTTAAAAGTTAGATATTACTGAAGCCAGGCAGAGAAGATAAGGTGTAAATTCAAAGTCTGATATACCTCCATGTCTTTTGAGTGCACTCTAGATCAACATTATAGATAATCAAAATGCTGCTACATCCCATAACTCCTGCTATTCTTGTGTGTGGCTTTTTCAGATTGAAGACCACTAGCTGCAATAAGTTATGCTGAACTGCATGGTGATCTTGTGACAGTAACATATAAGGATCAGAATCAGACCACAAAGTCCACTTGAAACTTGAAGTTAGATTTCAGGGCTTGATCTTTAGCAACATGTATGCTAGTTGGATGCTGCAGTCTCCAAATGTATTTGACAGATATTGTATCTATGGGTTAGCAGTCCTTCACCTTACAGTGGTTTTTGCTTTTACCCTAGAGCATCTCAAAATTGTAATTAGATTCCTTGTTGTTGATGGCATAAGAGGGTTTCAAAAAGTACTTGTAGCCTTGTTTAATTTCCTAATGAATGAAACTGACAGCACATGCTTAAGACAAAAGCTCTTAATCATTTATTAAACATTTAACCGAACATCCAAGTTTCTATTGAAGTTATTTTACTATTATTCATAGCTTTTGACAAAACAATAAATAAGAGACCCTTACCCCTGTTTCAGAAGTTCATGATTTGCAAACACAAGTTATGGATTATAATCAGTAAAAGATGATTCACTCTCTCCACTGTCACACACACTCAAAACAGTATTTCTACTTCTTGTCAGTCTCAAATGCAGGCTTAGTGTGCCTATAGGTCATTCCTTGTCTTCTTGCAAACTTGTTTTCTTTGACTCAGTGTTCCCACTGAGCGAGGAATAACCGTAATCTGTGATGGAAAACATGAAACAGCAGGTATCACTCAGATGACTGAATATCTCTGAATATAAAATATGCGTGCAATGTCTACTACACAGGGATATAAAAGAGATTGCTAGTCAGAAAGAAAGCTTCAGGCAGCAAAGCTTCAAACTTCTGATAGCAATTTTATAATGTCTTCATATCCCCTTAAATTTTAAACCAAATAATTACAAATTTTTTGGATTATTTAGTCTATTATGAGCTGAATCCCTCCTTCCCCAATTCATATGTGGAAACCCCAAACTTCAGTGTGACTGTATTTTGAAATAGAGCCTATATGGAGGTAATTAAGGCTATCTTAGGCCATAAGGGTGGGGGCCTAATTCCATAGGACTGGTGTCCTTATAAGAAGAGGAAGCAACACCAAGGATGCGCAGGAACAGAAGAAAGGCCACATGAGGACTCAAAGAGAAGGCAGATGTCTGAAAGCTGAGGAGTGGGACCTCAGAAAAAAACAAACCTGCCAGAACCTTGGTCTTGGATTTCCAACCTCCAGAGCTGTGAGAAAATAAAGTTCTGTTAAGTCACTTCGTCTGTGGTGTTTTGTTATGACAGCCTTACATAGTCTATGTAGGGGTTTCATGAATTAAAAAAAAAAATTCTTGAGTTTGGCTTATATTAAAAAAGCTGATTTATAAAGAAATAAGAGCAATAAAACAACCTTTAGCCTGTGAACAATATTTTTATTCTTAATGATCAACAATAATTTTGGATTGATGATAACACTATAACAAGAAAATAGACTTTCATGACATTGTTTTTAACACTAACAGGCTGTCTTTGAACATATAAAATTCATAAACAAATCTCATTTATCTGTATGTATGGGATACAGCAATGGCAATCCTACATGAAGGTACCATTATATTTTGTAATATCATCCTGTCCTGAGCTGTAATCTCTATATGACTTTTCATGGAGTTGCTACCATTCTCTACACCTTTAAGATTAAGCTAAATACAGTTATAATTAAAAAGGAAAAATAAATCAATAGTCATCCTTTGAAAACAATACCTGATAAATGGGAAAAGCAATAAATCCCATTAAAGAGTTGAACATACATTCATAGAGAATTGAAGCCCAAAAGCAGTCCATGGATGGTCAAGGGAGCTTCAGCTACATTGTGCAGCTCCATTCAAATGTAAATAATATACTAATGGACTTTCAATTTATCTTTCCACTTCCTTTACTTCAGAACAGAGAAATGAATTCTCTGGTAGCCTAGAGAGTAGGTTTTGGAAGAAGGGGCAGATAACAAACCTGGTTTATCTCAAGGAAAGAGTTCATAGTAGAGACCTTTGCTTATAAGGGAGATGCCTGAAAGGCAATCTGTTCAGGGAGTAAATTAGGAAAAGAATGCCCTGCTCTGCCTGGCACAGTGGCTCCCGCCTGTAATCCCAGCACTTTGGGAGGCTGAGGCAGGTGGATCACAAGGTCAAGGGATCAAGACCATCCTGGCCAACATGGTGAAACCCTGTCTCTACTAAAAATACAAAAATTAGCTAGTCATGGAGGCTGAGGCAGGAGAATCGCTTGAACCCAGGAGGCAGAGGTTGCAGTGAGCTGAGATCACACCACTGCACTCCAGCCTGACAATAGAGTGAGACTCCAGCTCAAAACAAAACAAACAAACAAACAAAACCCTGCTCCAAGAACAAGACTGTAAGAAGATATTCCTATTTTGATCTTGATTCTGTATGGAGGAGAGAAAAAGAAAAAAGCTTGCTTTGAAAAGGTCAACCTCATGTAGATACAAAAGCAAGATAAATATTAAATATATGGCTCTGAATTGCTACAGCAAAAACTTAAGTTAAAAAAAATTTCAGGTTTGTAGTGCCTCTAGGTAACTTTCAGAAGCAAACTATCTCTGAAATCCCTGACCATCTCTGATGACCTGTTAACCTGGGTCAAAAATAATTCCCACAATGATGTATCAAAGGAAATTAGTTTGTAAGAAAATCATAAAGCATTTGAGGAAATAAAGCATGATGAGCAAAAGTGAGGAAAACAATTCATTGGAGAAGTACAGTTATAAATTTTGCAGGCAGTAGAATTAACATTTTTAAAATATAAATATTTAATATGTTTATTAACATAGGAAGATTATTAAAATTGTAATAAAAGAAAGTCAGAAAAATGTGAAGAATAAAATAGAGTTTCTAGAAGATAAAAATTTTAATAAATAAAATTTAAAACACAATGGAAGAAAACAACAGCATTTCAAATTGCACAAAAAATCTAGTAAGCTCTAGAACATAAAGGAGTATTACAGAATGCAGTGTAGAATGACTATCTGAAAACATGGAGATATGAAAGAGGTCAGGAGATCTAGGGGCCTGGTGAAAGAAGCTAAGATGCATCTAATAGGATTTCTTAAAGTAAACAAGATGAGAATAGGAAAAAAAAACTAATGGGTGAGAATTTCCAGAATTGATAAGGGATTCCAATCTCAGATTTAGAAGGTCCCCCACTTAAACAAACAAAACAAAAAAGCTATCCCTAAACACGTCATACCAAAAGAACAGTTAGTATAGTAGCTGACTTTTCAAATCAGTAATGAATGCTATCAGCCAATGAAATAATTTATATGAAGCAATGAGAAAAAATTAACTGTCCAACTAAAATTGTATGGATGGAAAATCTATGTTTTATGAATTAATATGATCAAAAGCATTCACAAATCAGCAGAGACCTGAGGGACTGTATTTACAAAAGATGCTCATTAAATAAAATTCTAAAGTATATACCTCAGGAAGAATGAAAATGATACTAGATGAGAGATCTGAGATACATAGGACAAAAAGCAAAGAAATGCTAAAATGTCAAATGTGGGTAAATCTGATATGGATTGACTATAAAAGAATAATTGTGTTCAAACAATGGGGATTAAAAGCAAAGCTGAAATAGAGTGCCAGACATCAATAATATATAGTTTGGGCAGAGAGCAAGAATGAGTAATCTTGCAGTCTATTTATTTTTCAGAAGAGGGGCAGGGATATTGCTATGATTATTAAAATTTATAAAGCAACTTCCAAAAGAACAGAAGCAGAGAGTGCAACTTCCAAAGCAACAAAGACAAAAGAAATGTGAACAAAATGAAGCTGTTTTAAAAGTATGCTAGACGTGAGAAATCGTAGAGAAGATATAATACTACAAAAAAATAGAAGCTACAAAATCATGTGCTAGAAATTTAAACGTCTTAGAAATTACATTAAATATCCTTTAACAAAATGTCTTTATTAAAGTATACAGATTGTCAGTATGCATTTTAAAATTTCCTGTCAAATCAGGTCTAAAATCAAGCAAAAGAAAGATGGTGTAACTACGTTAATAGCAGATTTAAAAAACTTCAATAAAATAAATTTGAGAAACAATTTTCTGACAAAATTCCTCACAAATAGAAATATATGTAATGGTGAGAAAGCTACAAGGCAATTTTATTGTTCCACCATTTGACCAGAACACGTTCACAATTTTATGTTAGTATCTACAGGTTTTGTCAGTCAAAAACTAAATGAGGCACAGGAGATTGGGAGGACACCATTAACTAATATGATTTAGCACCTGGTAGAAATACATAAGTTTCTTCATCCAATAGTGGGAAATGTTGTATCAACTTCAATTTAAAAATGAAATATAAATATGGATTCTACCACATTATGAAGCAAATCTAAACACATTTTAAAGTTTTATTGTTATGCAGTGAGTGGCCTCTAAAATAAAACTAAATTAGAAATCTATTATAAAATATTTAAAATAAGTCTTGAACATTTGAAACTGTACTCCTTTATAATGTCATGGGTAAGAAAATAAGTCATAATGGAAATATAAAATACTCAGAACTACATATCAAGATTTCAATAATCAGGCATAAACAGAACATAGCAAAAAAAAAAAGCAAATTAGAAAACTCTTCTGAATGTAACAAGTTAGACGTAAACTAATTGAAAGAACTTCCAAATTCTTAGATTTGAAGACTTCATATCAAAAAGCTGGCAATTTTCCCTAAAGATTTTAATAAATTTACTCCCATCCTCTGAAAATGGCTTTCTTTTTTCTGGTGCTAAAAATTTAACTGCAACTTGAATGAACTCCTCTAGCAAACACAAGTGGGAAGAACTTGCTTAATGATAACCTAAAATGCAGGGAAAAGAGATTGTTAAATTTAATTTTATAAAAATAATTTTTAAAGTATGGTCTTATTTTGGGTTAGGTATGCTGTACGGCACTTCAGAATCATTTTTTCCTTTAATTATCACTGAAACCATAGACAATAGATTTAATATCCAAATTTTACATAAAAGAAAGCTGAATCAGCATGCATTTACAGAATGTGCTCAAAGTTCCATCCTAATAAATTGATAAAAGTTAATTCAACCCTCATATAATTTTATACCAGAATCCACGCACCTACCCAGTATACTTGTATGACTACCAATAGTTTAAGAAATAGGCTAAACAGTGTAAAGGACTAGAGAATTACATTACTCCAGAAGTAAAATTGCCCCAGAGCCCTCAGTAAAATATACCACCATAAAAATAATGTTTTCCTGTTTTATTTGTTTAAATAAACTGAAAATTGTGGATATAATAACGAGACAAAAAGATACACAAAAAACTGAGTTTTAACCCCAATGAAATTAAAAGGTAGTGCCCAAACTTAAAAACCACCTATATGCAAGGCTTGATCGCAATGAGGATGGGTACACTGTTAAGGGGAGGAAGGTCTCCCACACTGACTTAGGCTCATTCAGACCACTGATAGGGCAAACATTCTACAAAGATGTTTGTCACGCCCCTAAACAGCAATGCCTTGCAATGATCTGGGGGCTTGAAGCTTTTGGAACTTTCTCATCATCTCTGGGTAGTGGGACGAGTCAAATAGAGGTAGTAAATTTAAAAATAGAGAGCAAAAATAATTTAACAAGAAGCTGCCTACTGATTGAAGGTTTGGAGAAGAGAAAGGGTGGCAATAACTGCAACTGCTAATCTTAGTTTTCTGCCAAGATCTAAGGCTAAATCATGCAAAGAAAGATGTTCCAAGGACCCTTCACTGTAAGCAAGGTCAGAAAAAATACAGCAAATGGTAAAGCCCAGCAATAATGTGCAGGCTGAAGAATTCAAGGAGAAGTGTACAAATGCCTGCAAGGCACTTTGAAATGCATCTACCAAAAATATGGATTGATGATTGGAGAGAAGGATGAATAAATGGATAGATACATAATAAAGTTAATAAAATGGTAACTGTAGACTCTAGGCAATGGGTATACAGGGATTCGTTGTATAATTTTTTCGACTTTGATGTATGTTTCTACATTTATATAATAAAATGAACAATAAGGGACTGTGTCAATAAGCCATTTCTAAAAAAAAAAAAACCCAAAGGCAATGAGTTAGTAGAAAATTATTTAAATTCAATAAAAACTGATACAACAGTCTGCTTCAGATCATCATGCTGATCTCCCAGATTTTAGCAGGGATGGTTTTCCTGCAGCCCTTAAAACAATCCCATTTAATAAGTAATAATTAGAGGGCAGCCAATATACAACTTTTGCAAGTTGTTGAAAATATACAGGTAAAAAGAAAATGAACATAATAAATAAAAAAGAAGTGAGGGAAATTCACCAGAAAGCTGCACTCTGAAGAAAATAAAATTTAGAAAAAACAATAAAAACACGCAACAAGAGAATCATTTTCCACGACAGCAAATGTATCTAAATTAGAAAGTTTATTTAAACAGAAACTACGTATAAGATAGGAGGGATCAAGCAGGGATTGTTTAAAAAGATGAAGAGTAAGCTAGCACAGGTTAGGAAAGAAACAGAAGAGAAATGTAAAGTCATTCCATCATAAAAGTAATATAACAATCAATTAGGAGAATAAACCCTTGAAAACAGGTAAGACACAACATAAAAAAAAATGGTTTGAGAAAAATGTGCCTCATAAGCTGGGAGAAGATGGTAAAAGATTACAGGGTTAAAGATGGAGTGATTGCTCTAGAAGACAGACAAATGATATTTTAAAACTCCAGTCATATCTGTGGAGGAACTAAAAAGAAAAATGGAAGAACAAACTTATTCTCATGTGTGATTTTTAAAAAATTCTTAAATAAAAAATCTGCTTATGGAAAATGCAGAATAGTTCAGGAAAAAATGCAGAATTATCAACAACTACATATAACTTGGTGAAATACTGTTTGAAAATATAGAGACAAAGCCATGTCATCCTGAGATAATGTAATTAATTTTAGTTATTTGGTTTCCATTAAAAAATTTATAAAGCGTTAGGTGCAGTGGCTCATTCCTTTAGCCTAGCAATTTGGGAGGCCAAAGCAGGAGGAACACTTGAGCCCAAGAGTTCAAGACCAGCATGTACAACATGGTGAAACCTCGTCTCTACCAAAAAATAAAAAAAATTTAAAAAATACAAAGAATTAGCCAAGCTTTTTGGTGTGCATCTGTAGTCCCAGCTACTTGGAAGGCTGAGATAGGAGGATCATGATCACTTGAGCCTAGGAGGTCAAGGCTGCAGGGGACCATGATCAAGCCACTTGCACTACAGCCTAGAAGATAGAGCAAGACACAGTCTCTTAAAAAAAAATCAGAAAGGAAAGTTTGATAATCATTTTTCAATGTGTAAAATGGTATAAAAGTAAAGGAAAATTTTTGTATTTATCATTAAATATATTTATATTACATTACCTACAATATATATTTGATAATCATTTAATTATATATTATTTTTGAAGGTATTTTTCCTCTTTAGAATAGCTTGTGTGTAGATACACAATATGAAACAATGATCAAAAGACCCTGTGGAAGAGCCAGTGTTTCCAGCAACAGCAGAATAGCTGGGGTTTGCAACCTCTGATTTCCCTGGAATCTCCTAGATTGATGCCTGGGCCTCCTCACCTCACCACAGGAGCCACAGGTCTATAGGATAATGTCAGAAGGACCAACAAATAGATGATAAGCTCAGCAAATTAAAAACAGAATAAACATGAAGAAAATCATTAAGTCAAACAGACGGGAAAAAAACAAACCAAAGCAAAACAAAACCAAACTTTGACAGGAACCTGAGAAAAATACTTATATAAAATAGTAAAAGAATTTATGGCACTATGGACATTGCTTCAGGAGGTATGGAGGCCAGGGATATTGAAATCAACCTTTCAAGCACTGAAAAAAAAATGCAAACCCAGAATTCTATACCTGGCTCCATTCAAAAATAAAGCCAAAGATATCACCCAGAGTGATGTTAGTCAAAGTGGAAGAGTAAGGACTGCTGAAAATGTTCTCTTTGTTATGAGCAAGGGAAAAAATGAAAAGACAATGTTAGAATCAACTTTTTCAGCACTCTGGAAAAAAACCAAAGGCTTACAGCAACACAACAAACATTTAGTTAAAAATAAACAAACAACAACAACAAAAAAAACCCCAGCAAATCATGGTAAGAAAAGTGACAATGAGCTTTGTAGCATTTTAACTTAACCTAGTCTCCTCCACCACTCTGTCCAGCAGCCTTAAAAACTAAGGCTTGCATTTTTGGTATGGAAGAGAGAACAAGTCAAGCTCCTGAAATCCTAATTTTCAAAGAATAGTCATTATTTGATCTGTCTCTGATTCCTGGGAAAACCTCACTAAAAATGCTTGTCTTTATTTGCCTCATTCCAACTCACCTAGTTCTAAAAGCCTCGCCTCAGGAATTGTTTGTTGATAACAAAACTGCCTGAAGTGACGGATTACAGTTGGGAAAATAAAAGTCTAACCAAAAAGCTTAAAAAGAAAAGCTGAGAAATAGAATGCCCATAGTGGCTTTGAAATTATCCAACATATTCATGGGAATCTAGAGGCCACACATGTATATAGGGCTATGTGCATTCTCAGGAAAGACTGGAGAAGACCCTACTCTCACCTCTGGCTGACACTCGGGCTCTCTACAAACAGCACTCTACATGACCTGACCAAGCGTTGAGGACATGACTCAAAACACACACAGCCCCCCTGCAGGCTGGGAGACTTATGGATCCCAGCCTTCCAGGAAATCACTGTCCAATCAATAGATGACATGTAGAACAGGAAATTCAGTGGCCACACTTGACAAAGATATAGATTTTATAGAATTAGTTTGGAAACACTAAACACGCAAACAACAACAAATCAAATAAGCAAAAACAGTGAAAGTAAATGGATGAAAAAGATATACCATGTAAATATTAATAAAAGGAGAGCTGGAAAACATACAAATAACAGACAAAATAGACTTTAAGGTAACAATTCTTACAACAGACCTATGACAATATTTTAAATAGTAAAATGGCTAATCCCTCAAGAAGACATAAAAAATTTAAACATATATGCATGTAAACATATATGCATGCACATAGTACATGAAGCAAAGAAATGAGTTAAAGGGAAAAATAGACAATTCAATATTAGTCAGGTATTTCAAAGTCTGAATTTAATAATGGATATAATTGCACAGAATATTAACCTGAATAAAAAAAAGACTGGAAAAACATTACATCCAAATAAATCTTACAGACATGTATAGAAATAGAATAGTCCACCCAGCTACAACAGAACACACAGTCTGCTCAATTTCACACGAACATCCCCCAAGGTAGACCATATGTCAGACCTTAAAGCAAGTCTCAATACCTCAAAAAGGAGTGAAATGACACTATACTCTGTGACAACAATGGAATGAAATTAGAAATGAGTAATAGAAGGATATTTGGGAAATTAAACAGCACACTCCCAAATAAATAAATCTCAAAGGTAATTGCTGAGAGCATTAGCGAGCCAGAGGCTGTCGCTGGACATGAACAGACAGAGATACAGGGAAGAGGGCAGATTGAGGGTACAAAGAAGAAAGAGCCCTCTTGCCATATGGAGGAAGTGGGTGTATATGACGTCCAACTGAAGATTTTGTTTGATTGCCTATGAAACAAACAAATTGGAATAGATCACTCAGTATAGAAAGACAAAGAAACAAACAACACCTTAGTCTTTATTTATGCATTTGTTTTGAGTGGGTAAAAATAGTCAGTGTTTATATGGTAACTAACTTATAGGCAGACATTTTTATCTTCATTCTCCAGTCTATGAGAATTTTATATAAGATCTGAAATTTTAGAGATCTGAATATGGTGTGAGGTATACAGTCTAGCTAAACTTACTATATATAAAATGGAAAAATTTACTATATATAAAATTTATTTTTCATTTAGAGAAAACATTGTTGAATAATGAATTGGCACTGCTAGTATAGCCCTCTGAAACACTCGAAGTGGCATTCTTTTGAAAAAGGAATGTAAAATAAGCAAACTGACTTTTTCTTTAAAAAATAAAGTTTCTAGAGATATTTCTACATTGTCATATTTATAGACACAATGTCTTAAGTACATGTTTGCAAGTCATCTTTAAAATATTGTCTTGCAATATATATGTTTTTCAGGTAAGTAAATTATAGCTTAAATTTAGACATCCAATTGGAAAATATTTTCATTGCATTTTTGAAAGGTGAAAAAAATACTATCTTTTCATGGGCCAGAAGCTTTGTCCATGTGCATGTATGAACACATGTATGTGTGCATGTGTGTGTATACATGTTAACATACATGTTCATGCCCACTCACATATACCTTACAGACATCTATAGAACAGTCCACCCAGCATCAACAGAGCACACAGTCTTCTCAACTGCACATGGAACTTTGCCCCGGACACTGTTCTCTTTCACTTCAGAGTAAAATCAAGGTGTAGCTTGTGATGGGTGTAACCTGCACTTCAACCACAGTAAAACTAGAAATTGCTAGGCATTTGTTTCTGTTGGTCTCATCTTCCTTTGAAGTATAGTCTAGTTCTGGCCAGTGTTGACCTTAGTAAGAATAGGTCAGGAACAACTGGAACTCATGTTGCTTTGTTACAAGAGATGGCAACATTTGTGTAGAATCTGGCTGAGTAGGTGCTCTTTTCCCTCCTAAATAATGAGGTTTACTGAGTGTAACAGAACTCTTCCTTCAACAAAGAGTGTGGAGCTTGACGCCAAATAATGCAATAGGAAATTGGGCACAGCTCTAATGGGTGCAGCAGCACAAGATTGGGCTTTCTCCCAGGGTACCAAAAGCAATGTGCAAACACTTATTCATATATGTTCTTTTATTTTTTGAGTCTAGCTCTGTTCTTTTGTTTTTTGAGTTTAGCTCTGTCACCCAGGCTAAAGTGTAGTGGCATGATCTTGGCTCACTGCAACCTCTGCCTCCTAGGTTCAAGAGATTCTCCTGCCTCAGTCTTCCAAGCAGCTGAGGCTACAGGCATGTGCCACCATGCCTGGCTAATTTTGTATTTTTAGTAAAGACAGGGTTTCACCATGTTGGTTAGGCTAGCCTCAAACTCCTGACCTCAGATGATCCACCTGCCTCAGCCTCCCAAATTGGGATTACAGGCGTCAGCCACCACACCCGGCCTTATATCTATTCAAATATATATATATATATATATATATATATATATATATATATATATATATATATATATATATATATATGTACACACATTTATAGCAATAGTGGAAAACAAGAACAAATATGACTTGAAAGAGAAAGTAAAAGTCTTCAAACAAGAGTACTGCCAAATACAAATAAGTGTGACCTGAGCAGTCACAAGGCCTAGTAATGGGCTTTCAACAACTAGCAATGTGATACCATGACCTTTTGCAGCATACCTAGAAAGGAGAGGGGCAGAGAGAGAGGAGAGGAGAGGGATATGGAAACACTGAGGAAACAAGAGCAGGGCTGTGATTGCTCAGCCATTCACCCCTGGCTGAAATGCCAAGGCGAGAGTCAGTTATAAAACAACAATAATACCCACAAATTGTATGTGGCTTGGGTTTTGTGTAAATACACAAAGGAAAAACAAAAAGCCTAATGATTTCTTTACCAAGAGAGCCAATTATTCTCTTCTATTAAAGATCCCAGTTGTAGAATTATGATCACATGTGATCTGAAATAGCAGTAGTCTACTAGACTATTAATTGTCTAGTTTTAGGACTAAATTCCAAATAGAGAATGAACTGTGCTTGCTTTTCAAAACAAGGTGAGGTAGACGGCCCTATGAGCAACCCCAAAAAGTGGCTAAGTTTAATGGCACTTTCCAAATCTCCAAAATAATTAGAATTTCTACAGTTCATACACTTCTCTCCAATATACATATTAAAGATGTGTGTTCATCTACATTTGTATTATGAACAATGGCATCTTTATAATGGAATATAATAAACTCAGTTTATGAAATATATACATATAAAGAAGCAGCTAAAAAGTATCCTGCTTTTAAATCCCCATACCCATTACACATTGGCAATTTATTCAAATTTTAGAAGCAATCCAAGTTCCAATAAAACATTTTTTGTGCTTTTTATTATTTATAATGAGAATATTGGATTTTTCTATATATTTATCTCATCATAATATTTTCATTAATATAAGAAAAGGAACAAATTATCTCTGGTAATTACTTTTAAAAATAGGATGTATCAAACTGCAAATTAATTAAGCAAATTTTTTAATGTCCTTAAATATTAAAAAAATTATGTCAAAGAATCCCTATAAAAGCATAGGCTGCAAAAAGCATATTAGCCTGTTACTTTCCCAAAATGATCATTGTAGTAATAATTTTAGAGGCCCATTTACTATTAAATATTACTCAAATGTCTGGAAAAGTTAATATTCTGGTTAACTTAATGTTCTAGTTAATTTAAAGTTAATACATTAAAAAATGTAATTTGGCGTAATGTAGGATGGCTGTTAACAAAATTGACTTAATGTGTAGGTGAGAATCACAGTGATCTGTTTTCTGTACCTTTTATAGTTCTCACTTTTAAACAAGACAGATATACCTAGAGCTTTAACTCCACCAAGGCCTTGCTGAATAAAAGCTGACACAGTGGTGCCTGGAACTCCCTTTCTCTACATCAGTGAGAGCAGGTTGGAATCACCTGAGGATACCTGGGGTGCGTAGGGCTACAAGACACATTATCATGCTCAGGGCTCCTGAGCTCCCTCACAGGATAGGGCCTCTGGTTCCTAGTTTTCATCTCAGGGTCTGATTTGGGCCTGAATTCTGTCTGGAACTGAAATCTAGCTGCCCGAATTTCAGAACTCCTTGCCTAGTCCCTGCCAGTATCTTCACGCTAAAGGCTGGTCCTGGCTTTTGAAAATTTTAAATTTAGTATGTTTGGACCTCCTGATCTGTGATTCTAGAATGTGTCCAATTCCCACTCATGGTTGCCTAGAAACTTCTGCCCCCATCTGCTCCCCTGTCTCATGGAGGCTGATCCTCACCCAGTCCTGGTAAGTCTGGGGTTAGCTCTGGCCTCTGAATAGGGAAATCTCTCATTTTGGTAAGGTCTTCCAGCTCCTGTGCCATGTTGTGTTGACATCTTCATACCACTCACAAATGATGATCCAATTTGTTGCACACCTGGGTGCATGTGATTTATCACACTTAACAAACACAATATGTGGAATTTTTGAAGACTGATGTTTTTCAAAGATCGGCCCCAATCTCACCCATGTCCCAATAGACTTGTTACTGAAGTTCTCATCATGAGGATGACTCCTTGGATTAATACAATATTCTTAGATCTACTCCAAAAGTATTAACTAAAAGAAATAACAGTTATTAACTGCTGACATGCAGCAGGGTCCTAAGGAAATAAGAAACAAGACAGGAACAATTTTATGTATTCATTCCAAATATATATATTGAACATCTGCTATATGCAAGTCTCTGGGTTAGGCACAGTAAAGAGAAAATGCATTAGTGGTGAGCTCAGAATAAGCAGAAGCTTGGTATAATATACAGTTGGTAAGGAGTATTAATATTAAAAACAGGACAAATTTCTATATCACCCATTTATACATGTGTAACTATCTCCAAGATGAAAATATAGAACATTCGCAGCACACTGGAAAACTCCCTTATGAGCCTTCCCAGTCAGTATCCACCTCCTCCCCCACGGGAACCTTTATTTTTATTTCTGTCATCATAGACATATTTTGCCTATTCTTGCATTTCTTACTAATGATGTTATTCAATAGATATGCTTTTGTGTCTTGCTTCTTTAATTGAATGTTATATATCTGTGAAATTCATTCATGTTATTATGTCTAATAGTAGGTTATTTTTTTTTCTTTTTCATTACTGTGTAGCTTTTCATCATATATGCCAGAGCTTACCTATTTTACTATTGATAGATTTTTGGGTTATTTGTAGTTTAGTCATATTATAAATAAAGCTGCTATATATATTCTTATAAATGCCATTCAGATGCATACTTCTGTTTCACTATCTCAAGAGTGACAAGAAAATTATGTAAGTTCACTTTTACAATATCTATTAATTTATTCAGTCCTAATTTGGGAAATTAGACATCAATTATTGCAAGGCAATACATTACAAATTAAAATTCATGTTTGCTTGTTTGTTTGTTTTTTGTGAGACAGAGTCTCCCTCTGTCACCCAGGCCAGAGTGCAGTGGTGTGATCTAGGCTTATTGCAGCCTCCGCCTCCTGTGTTCCAGCGATTCTCCTGCCTCAGCATCTGGAGTAGCTGGCATTACAGGGATGTGCCACCATGCCTGGATAGTTTTTACATTTTTAGTAGAGACAGGGTTTCACCATGTTGGCCAGGCTGGTGTTGAACTCCTGACTATGGATGATCCACCCATCTTGGCCTCCCAAAGGGCTGGGATTACTGGCATGAGCTGCCATGCCCAGTCAAGGTTCATGTTTAGCCCACCTTGATCTCAAGGAATTCAACCTAATACCTAAGACATAAGCTGTTTTCCCCCTCCCTTTCTTCTTGCTTTTCTTTCCTTTGATTCCTTTCTTTCTCCTTAAGTCAACTGTTTGAAAGTAACCTGCAGAGATCCTATCCCTTTGCCCTCAATAATCTTGCTTGTATCTCCTAAAAACAATGATACTGTTTTACATAATCACAGTGCAGTTTTAAATTTCAGAAATTTTAGCACAGATATAATACTATTATCCAATGTGCAGTTCATTTTCAAATGTTGCTGATTATTCCATTATTGCTCTTAACAGAAGCTATTCCTTTCTCTTTTTTCTTCAGGTTATACTTTAGTGTCACATGGTTCTCCAGGTTTCTTTCGCTTTTGTTTTCAAAGTATAAGCTTGTTGCATTCTAAAATATTTCTCATTAGTTTGTCTGATTTTGTCTTATGATTCAATTCAAGTTATGCATTTGGGGCAAGAACTGCAATACTTCGACAATAATGCAATGTCTTTCCCAGTGCCTCACACTAGGCAGCATTTGATTTCATTAACATTGATATAATTAATCAATAATTAGTATTTTCCATAATGTTAATTTTGACATTTTGGTTAAGAGAATGTCTGGTACATAGTATGCATAGCTTAAAAAATGTAACAATATAATGTCTGAACACATAAAGGAACAAAAATTATCTGTTAGAAATTTTTCATCCCTAGATGAAAATATTTCATCCCTAGATATATTTTCATTGTAAAATGTAAAAATGAAGATAAACAAAAAAGAAAAGTCATACTTCTCAAAATACGTGACTATTATTAACATTCTGATGTAAAGGTACACCCTTCAGGTTTATTTTTTCTGATAGTAGTACAGATATACATACTTACAGATTTATAGTTTTTATAAAAATAGTATTACATTTTACAAAATCAGTTTTCTTAACCTTTAAGGTGAACATCCTTCCAAAGTAATCATTAAGCTTCCACAATATCAGCTGGATACTTCATAATAATTAATTTGCTTTACTTTTATCTCTAGAAGACAGAGTAAATGTAAAAAAGGAAGAAATATGAGACATAATTTATGAGGCACATACATGTATATGGTTTTTGCTGTTGTTTATTTGGACTTACTTGTTCATCCATCTTTTTCGTCTTTTTGTGGGGATTAAATTCAACTTCAACTTTTCTATAATGACTCAGTTATTCTGGAGATGCCAGTGGGTCAGTTCAAAGAATAAGAAAGACGATAGTGAAGGAGAGAGAGGAAACATAACATTGGCTAAATAGTATTAATGAAAATCTGTATTTTCTTTTTCTTTCTAATTAACAAGCATTTGGTTGTGTTTGGTATTATCAACAGGACTTGGTGAATGTTCTGTGTCACTCTGCCTGTGTGTGCGTATGTGTTTAAATATGAGTGTGTGTGTACACCTCCTTCCTTTCTATTAAGATGTGATAATGTCTAGGGAATATTATGAACGTAGTTTGTAGCTTATTCAAAAAGTAAAGAAAAATATCAATTTCAGAAAAATCACACTGTGGACAGAGAGTATAGTCTGCTTGAAAACAATAGCAAATCTCAACAGGGGCTAGAATGCCTTTGTAAAGTGTTGGTAACCTGATACCTGAGAGTCTAGCTAACAGGAAACAAAGATGAAGACAGTAAAACTACTTGGGGCAGTTGAGGGTGAGTGTAAGCAGAGGTGGAGAGAGAGCAAGCCAATGTGTTAGGAATCTTGCTCCAAAAATATGACACTTTTAAAGGAAAATTGATTCAGATGAAAAGCATCTTAGTAAATAGAAAATCCATAAGCCATATCACCCAGCATGGAATCCCCGGGGAGAATAGAAGCCTCCCGCTACATATGGAATGGGGTTTGAGCCATTTCCATTGAATCAAGAAGTGTGGGCTACCTTAGTTAATGGTTGGTTGATGCCTGAATTATAGGGAAAATATTGTATGAATAGAAGTCTAAGTAAAAAAGAAGTAGGTTTTAAAAAAAATTCCAATTCTTTCACCAAGTAGTTAAGTGGTGAAAATGGGGGAAAATGCTACCTCTGTTCATCAATTTTTCCTTCTACAAAACAGATTTGACCACCTGAGTCATCTAACCTACATAATCACCTAAATATCAAATGAGAACATCTAGAAAAGTGTAAAATGTCTTTAGGATGAAAGGCATTTAAGATTAACATACTCAGATATCACTGGTTATATGTCAATGCCTGTGATCTGGATTGCAAGCTCATGTCTTTATAGCCAACTGTATTTGGTTTTTACTCACATGAAAGTACACCCAAAATTGGCATGCAAGAAAATAATTCATCTTCTTATCCTTCAGTCTGTATGAAGATGGCAACATCCTTCACCTAATTGTTCAATGCAGAAACTTAGGCATCCACTTTGACTCACCTCCTTACCTCCACATCCAAACAGTTGCCACAGACCATCAAGTGCAACTGTCTAATTAGTGTACTTCTCTCCATCTCTGATGCCACAGTTTATTAAACACTCTGACACCCTCTTGCGTAACACTGCAGCTGATCATAATGTTGATGATGAAGGCGATAAGCAAAAGCTTTTGTGCCAAGCACAGTATCAAGCACTTTTCACATATTAATTTATTCAGTCTCACAATAACTCTGCTACATTGATATATAATTGCCTCCATTTTCCAAATGAGGAAACTGAAGCACAGAGATAATAATTAAATAATGTTCTTAAATAAATGAAAGCACTTAGTAAACGGGGAAGCCTGGCTTAGGTTTGAACAGCCTGACAGTATATCTCACGTTCTTAGACGTCACATTATAATTAGCATAGCTTCCTTTGCTCTTGTTATCCCTTCAAACTATTTTTCATAACAAGGCTAGAATATTATAAGAAATATATAACTGTTATTTCTTGACCTCAGGGTAAAAACACAAATTTCTTTGTATGACACAAAATACATGGTTCTATCTCAGCCCTCTGGCCTAATCCCTTGAATACAAGGTATCAGGCTCTACTCATATTAGCCTGTTTTGATTTTTCTGAACATGATTTTTTGTTATCCTGCATCTGGCAGGACACTGAATATTCTTTTCTGTCCACTGATGGCCCATGCTTTGCCAGTTTAACATGGCTAATTTCTACTCATTCTTCAAGTAACTGTTATGCAGTTCTTCCTCTAGTAAGTCTATCCTGACCCTCTCCCAAGATAGTTTTAACAATGATACAAACAGGAGAGAGAGAAATACTGTGTAGAAGAGGGCAGTTCACCAGAAAAGACTCCACCCTCAAGCCTAGAGAACTATGGTGCTAAATGGGAATAGGTGTTTCTGTTCCTGCACACAAAAAGTTGCCTTTTGGCTTGCCATGACCTCCCATCTTGTACCTGTATAATTCCTGTACCCATATATATCCCGAACCTCAGGCTCCAGAAGGAGATGAGCAGACAAGCATTCAAATACACAAGGAGACAAGCAGATGAATGGCAGAACAATGCCACAGAGAAAGAGAAAAGAGAAGGAATGCCTGAATGCCCAGAGATGTTCGGCTAGGGGTAGTGGGAGAAGAGTTCAGCTGCTGCACTCCAGGGAAAGATCATGTTCTCACTCTAACCCCGCTTCCAGGTCCCCATCCATTCCACTGTGAGCCACCTCCACGACTCAGTAAAATCCCTCCATTCATCCTTCAAGTGTGTGTGATCCGATTCTTCTGGGAATCTGGACAAGAGCTTGGGATAGAGAAAGCTGTCACACTGGCTCTCTGCCCTTGTGAAAGGCAGAGAGTCCACTGAGCTGGTTAACACTCAAGCTGTCTGTGGACAGCAAGGCCAATAGACCACACTGTAACACACGCCCACTTGTGCTTCTGCACCTGACTGTCTGCGTGCTCCCCCTCCCATAAGAGGTTTGAACAGCTGCGCCAACAGAACGGATCAACAACATCCCTGTCACATGCCCTGCAAGAGGGATCAGGGAACTGTCCCATTTCAACAATAAATTCCTATTACATTTTGTATTCTCTCCCAATTCATTCCACGTTAGAATTGTCCACTTACTTTACTGTATCTTCCAATTGACTACAAGCTTCTTGAATAACACTTGTATTATTTAATTTTTTACCCTAATCAATTCTGGCATTCAGAATGCTCTCAATTAAAGGTTCTTGACATGAGGTCATTGTACAAATTTCAGCAGTCCAATTAATCCCCATGAAACCTTATGCCAATGCTGTAAGCTTATGGAAGTGTACTTTTTTGGGAGTGTGGGAAATGATCATAGTCTGTGACTTGCCACTGGGCAAGGGTATGCTTATAAGTAAAATAAGTTCCTCCAATAGCCTTACAGTGACTATGTGCTAAAAGAAGCTCACAATTTCTCAACATTTTCTAGGGTCTGCTCTTATAATGCTGGCACCTCCCTATCTCTTGTGTGACAAGATGGAAATGCATTCTGGTTCCATGATACCATATTCACATTATGAATTGAGGGACTCTGATCAGAAAATCCAAATCATCAAAGTTCTTGTATAAATTAAATGTCATTGTTGAGGCTGGGTAGGAAATGTAATTATTTTATTTAATAG
The DNA here is from genome assembly GCF_001604975.1 of Cebus imitator. Taxonomy (NCBI): domain Eukaryota; kingdom Metazoa; phylum Chordata; class Mammalia; order Primates; family Cebidae; genus Cebus; species Cebus imitator. Next base: position 3,113,667 of record NW_016107446.1, read on the forward strand.
AGTATTCTAATTAACAGAGAGCAATAACAGGTGAGATGTGACTATATAGTGATGAGGGGGACTTATGTAAGTGGTTTGTGGAATTAATCTATTTTTAAATATATATATTTTTTATTGTACTTTAACTTCAGGGGTACATATGCAGATCATGCAGAATCGTTGCATAGGTACATACATGGCGATGTGGTTTGCTGTCTCCATCCCCCTGTCACCTATATCTGGCACTTCTCCTCATGTTAACCCTCCCCATCCTCCCTGACTCCCACTGTTCCCTCCCAGTCCTCCCCAATAGACCCCGGTTTGTGATGTTCCCCTCCGTGTCCATGTGTTCTCATTGTTCAATACCCACCTATGAGTGAGAACATGCAGTGTTTGATTTTCTGTTCTTGTGTCAGTTTGCTGAGAATGATGGTTTCCAGATTCATCCATGTCCCTACAAAGGACACGAAGTCATCATTTTTTATGTCTGCATAGTATTCCATGGTGTATATGTGCCACATTTTTCCTGTCCAGTCTACCATCGATGGGCATTTGGTTGGTTCTAGCCTTTGCAATTGCAAACAGTGCTGCAATGAACATGCATGTGCATATGTCTCTATAATAGAATGATTTATAATCCTCTGAATATATACCCAGTAATGGGATTGCTGGGTCAAATGGAATTTCTATTTCTAGGTCCTTGAGGAATTGCCACACTGTCTTCCACAATGGCTGAACTAATTTACACTCCCACCAACAGTGTAAAAGTGTTCCTATTTCTCCACATCTTTTCCAGCATCTGTTGTCTCCAGGTTTTTGAATGATCACCATTCTAACTGGCATGAGATGGTATCTCAATGTGGTTTTGATTTGCATTTCTCTAATGACCAGTGATGATGAGTATTTCTTCATATGTTTGTTTGTTTCATATATGTCTTCTTTTGAAAAGTGTCTGTTCATGTCTTTCGCCCACTTTTGAATGGGTTTGTTTGTTTTTTTCTTGTAAATCTGTTTTAGTTCTTTGTAGATTCTGGATATTAGCCCTTTGTCAGATGGGCAGATTGCAAAAATTATTTCCCTTTCTGTTGGTTGCCAGTTCACTCTAATGATTGTTTCTTTTGCTGTACAGAAGTGCCAGAGATTAATTAGATCCCATTTGTCTATTTTGGCTTTTGTTGCCAATGCTTTTGGTGTTTTAGTCATGAAGTCCTCGCCTATGCCTATGTCCTGAATGGTTTTGCCTAGGTTTTCTTCTAGGGTTTTTATGGTGTTAAGTCTTATGTTTAAGTGTTTAATCCATCTGGAGTTAATTTTAGTGTAAACTGTCAGGAAGGGGTTCCATTTCTACTTTCCGCACATGGCTAGCCAGTTATCCCAACACCATTTATTAAAGAGGGAATCCTTTCCCTATTGCTTGTTTTTGTCAGGTTTGTTAAAGATCAGTTGGTAGTAGATGTGTGGTGTTTTTTCTAGGGCCTCTGTTCTGTTCCATTGGTCTATATCTTTGTTTTGGTACCAGTACCAAGATGTTTTGATTACTGTAGCCTTGTAGTATAGTTTGAAGTCAGGTAGCATGATACCTCCAGCTTTTTTCTTTTCATTTAGGATTGTCTTGGCTATGAGGGCTCACTTTTGGTTCCATATGAAGTTTAAGGTGGTTTTTTCCAGTTCTGTGAAGAGGCTCATAGGTTTCATGATGGGGATAGCATTGAATCTACAAATTACTTTGGGCAGTATGGCCGTTTTCACAACACTAATTCTTCCTAACCATCAGTATGGAATGCTTTTCCATCTCTTTGTGTCCTTTCTTATTTCCTTGAACAGTGGTTTATAGTTCTCCTAGAAGAGGTTCTTTACATCCTTTGTTAGATATTTTATTCTCTTTGTAGCAGTTGTGAATGGCAGTTTGCTCTTGATTTGGTTCTCTTTAAGTCTCCTATTGGTATATAGGAATGCTTGTGATTTCTGCACACTGATTTTGGTATCCTGAGACTTTGCTGAAGTTGCTTATCAGTTTAAGGAGATTTGGACCTGAGACAATGGGGCCTTCTAAATACACAATCATGTCATCTGCAAATAGAGACAATTTGATTTCCTCCTTTCCTAATTGAATACACTTTATTTCTTTCTCTTGCCTGATTGCTCTGGCTAGAAATTCCAATGCTATATTGAATAGGAGTGGCGAGAGAGGGCATCCTTGTCTAATGCCAGATTTCAAAGAGAATGCTTCCAGTTTCTGCCCATTCAGTACTATATTGGCTGTGGGTTTGTCATAAATAGCTTTTATTATTTTGAGATACATTCCATCTATACCTAGTTTATTGAGAGATTTTAGCATAAAGAGCTGTTGAATTTTGTTGAAGGCCTTCTGTGCATCTATTGACATGATCATGTGGTTTTTGTCTTTGGTTCTGTTTATGTGGTGGATTATGTTTATAGACTTGTGTATGTTGAACCACCCTTGCATCCCCAGGATGACGCCTACTTGATCTTGATGGGTAAGCTTTTTGATGTGCAGTTGCAATCAGTTTGCCAATATTTTATTGAAGATTTTCTCATCAATGTTCATCATGAATATTGGCCTGAAGTTTTCTTTTCTTGTTGAGTGTCTGCTGGGTTTTGGTATCAGGATGATGTTGGTCTCATAAAATGATTTGGGAAGGATTCCCTCTTTTTGGATTGTTTGGAATAGTTTCAGAAGGAGTGGTACCAGCTCCTCTTTGTATATCTGGTAGAATTCGGCTGTGAACCCATCTG
>NW_016107446.1:3116768-3122762 GCF_001604975.1 Cebus imitator
TTTTTTTTTTCTTGCTCCTCTAGCTCTTTCAATTTTGATGATAGGGTGTCGATTTTAGATCTTTCTTTGCTTCTCATGTGGGTATTTATTGCTATAAATTTTCCTCTAGACATTGCTTTAAATGTGTCCCAGAGATTCTGGTACATTGTGTCTTTGTTCTCCTTGGTTTCGAAGAACATCTTTATTTCTGCCTTCATTTCATTGTTTATCCAGTCCACATTCAAGAGCCAGATGTTCAGTTTCCATGATGTTGTGTGGTTCTGAGTTAGTTTCTTAATCTTGAGTTTTAATTTGATTGCACTGTGGTCCGAGAGACTGTTTGTTATGATTTCCGTTTTTTTGCATTTGCTGAGGAGTGATTTACTTCCAATTATGTGGTCAGTTTTAGAGTTGGTGTGATGCAGTGTTGAGAAGAATGTATATACTGTGGATTTGGGGTGGAGAGTGCTGTAGATATCTGTTAGGTTTACTTGGTCCAGATCTGAGTTCAAGTCCTAAATATCCTTGCTAATTTTCTGTCTTGTTGATCTGTCTAATATTGACAGTGGAGTGCTAAAGTCTCCCACTATAAATGTGTGGGAGTGTAAGTCTCTTTGTAGGTCATTAAGAACTTGGTTTTTGTATCTGGGTGCTCCTGTATTGGGTGTGTATATATTTAGGATATTCAGCTCTTCTTGTTGTATTGATCCTTTTACTATTATATAATGCCTTTCTTTGTCTCTTTTGATATTTTTTGGTTTAAAGTCTATTTTATCAGAGACTAGGATTGCAACTCTTGCTTTTTTTTGTTCTCCATTTGCTTGGTAAATCTTCTGTCATCCCTTTATTTTGAGACTATATGCATCCTTGCACATGAGATGGGTTTCCTGAATACAGCACACTTATGGGTCTTGACTTTTTATCCAATTTGCCAGTCTGTGTCTTTTGATTGGGGCATTTAGCCCATTTCCATTTAAGGTTAATATTGTTATGTGTGGGTTTGATCCTGCCATTTTGATGCTAGCTGTTTGTTTTTCCCATTAGTTAACACAGTTTCTTCATTGTGTGGATGGTCCTTACCATTTGGTACATTTTTGGTGTGGCTGGTGTTGGTTGTTCCTTTCTATGTTTAGTGCTTCTTTCAGGAGCTCTTGTAAGACAGACCTGGTGGTGATGAAATCTCTCAGCAACTGCTTGTTTGTAAACGATTTTATTTCTCCTTCACTTATGAAGCTTAGTTTGGCTGGATATGAAATTCTAGGTTGAAAGTTCTTTTCTTTAAGGATGTTGAATATTGGCCCCCACTCTCTTCTGGCTTGTAGGGTTTCTGCTGAGAGATCAGCTGTGAGCCTGATGAGCTTCCCTTTGAGAGTAACCGAACCTTTCTTTCTGGCTGCGCTTAGCATTTTTCCCTTCATTTCAACCCTGGTAAATCTGACGATTATGTGCCTTGGGGTTGCACTTCTTGACAAATATTTTTGTGATGTTCTCTGTATTTCCTGGACTTGAATGTTGGCCTGCCTTGCTAGTTTGGGGAAGTTCTAGCTAATATCCTGAAGAGTGTTTTCCAGCTTGGATTCATTCTCTCCGTCACATTCAGGTCCACTGATCAAATGTAGATTAGGTCTTTTCACATAATCCATTATTTCTTGGAGGCTTTGTTCATTTCTTTTCACTATATTTTCTCTGATCTTGTCTTCTTGTTTTATTTCATTGAGTTGATCTTCAATCTCTGATATCCATTCTTCTGCTTGGTCGAATAGGCTATTGAAACTTGTGTATGCATCATGAAATTCTCATGTTCTGCTTTTCAGCTTCATCAGGTCGTTTATATTCTTCTCTAAGCTGTTTATTCTCGTTAGCATTTCATCCAACCTTTTTTCAAGGTTCTTAGTTTCTTTGCATTGTGTTAGAACACGTTCTTTTAGCTAGGAGAAGTTTGTTATTACCCACCTTCTGAAGCCTGTTTCTGTCAATTCATCAGACTCATTCTCCATCCAGCTTTGTTTCCTTCCTGGTGTGGAGTGTGATCCCTTGGAGGAGGAGGCATTCTAGTTTTTGGTGTTTTCATCATTTTTGCGCTGGTTTCTTCCCATCTTTATGGATTTACCTACCTGTGGTCTTTGTAGATGGTGACTTTCGGATGGGGTCTCTGAGTGGACATTCTTTTTGTTGATGTTGAAGTTATTTATTTCTGTTTTTTAGCTTTCCTTCTAACCACCATCAGGCCCCTCTGTTGTAGGCCTGCTGGAGATCCACTCCAGACTCTGCTTGCCTGGGGATCACCCACAGGGGCTGAAGAACAGTAAGGGATGCTGCCAGTTTCTTCTGTTATCTTCATCCCAGAAGGGTATGCACCAGATATCAGCCTGATCTCTCCTTTACGAGGTGACTCTTTGGATATACAGGGATCACAGAGCTGCTTGAGGAGACAGTCTGTCCCTTACAGGAGCTCAAGTGCTGAGCTGGGAGTTCCACTGTTCTGTTCAGAGCTTCTGGGCAGGTACGTTTAAGTCTGCTGCAGCAGAACTCATAAATGCCTTTTTCCCCAGGTGCTCTGTCCTGGGAAGGTGGGCTTTATTTATATGTTCCTGATGTGCTGCTGCCTTTTTTCAGAGATGCCCTGCCCAGCAATGTGGTTGTCTACCCACAGTCTGCCTGTAGAGGCATTACTGAGCTGCTGTAGGCTCTGCCCAGCTGCTGTGTGAACTTCCTGTTAGAACTGTCTTGGTAATGGTGGTCTGCCTCAGTAATGGCAGGCTGCTGCAGTAAAGGCAGATTATCTAGGTAATGGTGGACTTCCTCCTCGGTAAGGGCCCTTCCCCCCACCAAGCTGGACTGTCCTGGGTCCAGCTGCACTTGCTGAGAAACTCTCAATGCAGAGCATTTCAGATTGCTGGTCTTTGTTGGGGGTGGGACCCGCTGAGCCAGATCACCTGGCTCCCTGCTTCAGTCCTCCTTTTTTTTTTTTTCAGTTGAATGGGCTGCTTCGTATCCCTGGTGTTCCAGGAACCTCTTGAAATGGCTGCCCAGATTTGTGCTAGTTTTGTGTGGAGATCCACAGTGCTGGTTGAAACAGTCATGCTGGAAGTTCGTGGCACTTTTCAGCCCGGGAATCTCCTGGTCTGTGAGCAGTAAAAACTAATTTGGAAATGTGGCGATCACTCACCCTCTGCATTCTTCTTGCTGGGAACTGCACTCCAGAGCTGTTCCTATTCAGCCATCTTGGATCAAATCCGGAATTAATCTTATCACTTTAGAATTGCAATTATATGTAGATTTTCAGGTTCCAAGGAAGCAGAATAGAGAAAAGGCATGCTTCTGATTGGAATTTAATATCTGATGATTTGGCAAGATCTTATAGTGCTTTGAGGTTAGTGTTGGAAGCATTCATCATCATTGCCATAACTTTACAATTAATAGAAATTCCTGGTTGAAGCCTCAGTTTTCACTCCTCTCATTTAGGCCTCATATGTGGTTGTCAGGAAGAAGACGAAAAGATGTTAAAAAAATATAGTGGATAACTTCAAGGAAAATAAAAGAAATCTGTATTCATTGGCTGTGGTGGCTGAATTGTTTTCTGTTCTCTAACATATATTAACCTTCTACCCTCCTTCTGTGGCCTCTTAACAGATTCATTATTACTTTTTTAAATGATAAAACTGTTTGGACAAAGTGTTTCATTAAAAGGACAAGCCTGAACAGGCTCTGAGCACACAGCTCTATAAAGTAGAAAGTTAATGTTCACAGGAATTCTTACGTCCTTGGTATCCAACAGAAGGACAATAATATGTTAGTCATTTTTCAGCCTCATTGGGATATGGGGTGTATAGGAAATAGGAAGAAAATAAGAGAAATAGGACTGCCCTTTCAAGGCAATCTGTGGGGATCTTGGAGCAAGCATTATCTTCAGTCTAGCATTAATCAGTCTTCTCAAACACCTTACATAATTCTGCATAATAATAAGAGTGTCAAAAAAATTGAGGACTGGAAACACATTTGAATCAGAAACCTGAAGCTCACAAAGAACTCAAGCTGTCTTTAATAACTTAAGACCTACCTTCCCAACTGCCTCTTGGTTGTCCAAAAAGCTGTTATATTTATCATGACACAAAGGAAATTTATCATCTTCTCTCCAGATGCAATCCTCCTCTTTTATACCTCATTTCACCCAGGGGAATAAATTAATCAACTTGTCCTCTGAACTGCCTCTATACTTTGTTTATTGCACTTATAATTTTTTGAATGCTTACTTGTTACATGTGAGTAAGGCATGGTACAGATTACACGCTAGCTTCTCCCATGACAGTAAGTAGACTGAGCCCTTTGAGAGCAGGGTCTTTCATTATACATCAACTGTATCTTGCACAGTACTGACCTTCAGATAATATTTAAAAATAGACATAGCTAAGATATAGCAAAAATTATATGCCAGACACCGTTCTAAGCAAGTTACATGTACTAACTCGAGTTTGCATGTAGCAGCCCTATGAAACAAATATAACTATTGTCTCACTCTCATAGGTGAAAAGACTGAAGCACATAAAGTTTAATTAACTTTCTTAAGACCATATATCCAGTAGCAAGAGGAGCCAAATTCAAATCCAAGTGCTCTTCCTGACCTCTCCATAATCTTCTTAATATGCTGCATAGTATTTTATTGTGTCATGTAATGCTTTCCCTTTCTATTAAAACTCTCATTCACTGCCCTCCCCAACCCCACATAGGAAAATACTATATTCAATAACTCCAGGAATTACCACTGATTGTATCATCACCAGTTGATCCTGTTAGCAGACAGTCTCAGCTCTATTTCCAACTGAGTACTGGCTTCATAAGTGGTCATAAGATCATCTTTTACCTAAATGTTGACAGATTACCCTATCTGACAGCATCTGATTTCACTTCCAATATTAGAGCTTTACCCTGCACCCTAATTCACTGGGTAAATTATAACAATCAAAACAATAGAAACAGCTGTATAAATTCAAAACCAGGATGAGAAAGCAAAAAACAACAATAAAATCTCAATTAAACACTCCCAATAAAAAATTTAAAAAGAAAAATTGAAAGCATAATATCGAATGGAAAGCCCAAACAAGATAAAAAATAATTCCAAATATATAAGAAGTCACATTAAATATAAATGAGTAAACCCTCAATAAACAATAGTCATTGCCATTTTTTAAAAAACATCTCTAGTTGTATACTATACTGTTATAGTATACTAATACCAAGAGATAAATGCTCACCAAAGGAACCTTCAGATGAAACAGATAACTTGACAGCAATAAACATTATTAGGAAAAGAGAGGATAATTACAGATAAGAGGTTACTGTGGACTAAATTATGTCCCTACCAAACGTCTATGTTGAAGTCCTGGTGCATAAGGTGATGGTGTTGGGAGATGCTGCCTTTGGGAGATAATTGGGAGGTAGTTAGGTTAAGTCGAGGTATGGGGGACAAGGTCCTCATGACTGGATTAGTGGCTCTATAAGAATAGACACCAGAGAGCATTTTCTACCACTTACCATGTAAAGACATAGGGAAACCACAGCCATTTGCAAACCAGGAAGACAGCCCTCACCATAACCACATAACCAACCTATACTGGCATCCTGATTCTGAACTTCCTGGTTCTCAAACTCTGAAAATAAATTTCTGTTGTTTAAGGTACTCAGTCTAAGGTATTTTGTGATGGCAGCCCAAGTTGACTAATACAGATGTCCAGTGTCTCTACAAGATGTGAGTTCTTTGGATCATAGTTTCAAAATAGATAAAATTATAAAATTTGACAGAAAACTGGAGGAAAATTTTAAAAATTCACTACCTTGATGGAAGATCTTTCAATTAGGGAAACATGTCCGTGAGGAAATAGAAGACTTGAAAAGAGCAATTAGCAACTAATAAACTCAAACAATTAGTGAGTTTGTACTCCATATCTGGTCATGCACAGAAGGAACATTGTGACAAGAAAACAATGCATTAGCCATAAGGCAATCGCCACACACCAA
>NW_016107446.1:3122826-3262189 GCF_001604975.1 Cebus imitator
GTTCTGTACAGCAGGTCATAACTATCACAAAAAAAAAAAAAATTAAAAAGAGAACAGGCTGGGTATGGATGCTCATGCCTGAAATCTCAACACTTTGGAAGGCCAAGGTGAGCAAATCACAAGGTCAGAAGTTCGAGACCAGCCCAACCAACATGCTGAAACTCTGTCTCTACTAAAAATACAAAAAAATTAGCCAGGTGTGGTGATGCATACCTTTAATCCCAGCTACTCAGGAGGCTGAGACAAGAGAATCACTTGAACCCAGGAGGCAGAGGTTGGAGTGAGCTGAGATCATGCCACTGCACTCCAGCCTGGGCAACAAAGCAAGACTCCATCTCAAAAAAAAAAAAGTGTATAAGGCTTGGGAAGGAACCAACAAAACTATGATTATTCACAGCTCTTGTTTTCTGTTAAAATAGCCAGGAGAACTTATAGGGGAAAAAATAAAAAGAAAATTTGGTAACTTTGCCAGATACTTGATATATATGCAATACATTTTATTTTGTTCTTGATATAAATGGCATTTTATTTTGTTCTTTGATATCAATGACATTTCTATACCTAAGAGCAAAATAAAATGACTTTTTTCTAGAAGATACCATTTATAATAGCAAAAGGAGTACATATGTGAAAAAAGAAAGAAGTATTTAAAAGAAGTGTATCACCTAGATGAATAAAATTTCAGGGCTTTATTAAAATATATTAAAGTGGCCAGACACAGTGGCCCACGCCTGTAATCCCAGCACATTGGGAGGCCGAGGTGGGCCAATTACCTGAGACCAGGAGTACAAGACCAGTCTGGACAACAAGTGAAACACCATGTGTACTAAAAATACAAAAATTAGCCAGGCATAGTGGCAGGTGCTTATAATCCAGCTACTCTCAACTCTAATCCAGCTACTTGGGAGGCTCAGGCAGGGATATTTGCTTGAACTTAGGAGTTGGAGTTTGCAATGAGCCAAGATCATGCTACTGCACTTCAGCTCGACAATAGAGTGAGACCCTGTCTCAAATTAAAATATATACATATATGTGTGTGTGTATGTGTGTGTATTTGTAGGCTTAAATAATTGGAGCTTGATGCCATTTCTAGAGATAAAAAGATGTGCTACAGTTATCAATTCTCCTTAGTGTGAAAAGTCAACGTAAATTCAATCAAAATTCCAACAGAATTTTTCTTAAGTTTTCTAAAACTGGAAATATTCATTCTAAAATATATGTGGAAGAGCATACATTTTACTAAGAATAGCTAAGAAAATTGTAAGGAAAAGCAATACAGTCAGAAGATGACTGCACAGATGGAGACTCTTACATGAAGCAACAGTAGAAAGACAAGAAAGCATCGCTGAAATGAATAGTGGGACTCAGGAGCACAATGGAAAGACCAGAAACACCTAGACCTTTATAACACATGTCTTGTGCAGAACAGGCAGTACCTGTCAGAGAGCAGATGGACCATTGAGTAAAAGGAATTCACTTGTTTTTATGGATCCCTCATTTACAAAATAAACTAAAATGAGTTTTACATGAAGAGTCAAACCAGTAAACTTAAAAAAGAAAATGAAAGATCACGCCATTGTAATCTCAGGATCTGATTTTTTAAACAAGTTGTGAAACCATAAAAAAAATTGTTAAATTTGATCATTCACAAATGAAACCTCCTGTTTATCAAAAGCAGCATAGTATGTGTGTGTGTGTGTGTGTGTGTGTGTGTGTGTGTGCACCTGTGTGTGAAACAGAGGAAGACAGACACAGAGACAGAGACAGGGGCTTATGGACTGCAGTACTTGTGTATCACATCTAATTGGCCAAGAATCAATATTTGGTATATGTAATTTAAATCTACAAAACTTAGAGGAATATAAGTAATTCAATAGGAAACTGGTAAAGTTAGCTGAAGAGGTAACCTGAAATATCAATTAGAAATTTAAAATATTCTCAGTCTCTCAATTTATCAGAGAGGTGAAACTAAAATCCAGGGAGGTATAATTTTACACTCATCAGATGAGTCAAAATTAAGTTACATGATAATAACAATGGTTGGGAAAGCTATGAAACCATAGAAACTCTTATACACAGGTAATGGCAGTAGAATTAGGCAGAACAATTTTGCAGAGGTGTTTTGTCTAAAAATATTAAAGTCAACAGTATTCTTGGAATGTCCCAAAAATTCATTCATAAGTTCGCAGAAAGATGTAGAGGAATTATCAAATGAGCATTAAATGCATTTTTAAAACAATTAAACATCCTGAATATAAATTAATAGGTAAATGTATAACTAGATTCTGACATTTTTGTAGAGATATCATATAGCGTTGAAAAGGAAGGCACAGATGTAGGCCTATCACCATGGAGAAATCCCACAAATAAAATGTGAAGAGAATAATGCAAGTTTAAAAACACAATGTTTTAAAATATACAGAAGGTAAATTATATCTATAAAAATCTACAAGTAACATTTGTATATTGACTATTACCTTAAGGTTAAGACAGGACAAGAATGTTTACTTTCACCATTTGTATTTAAAATGTGCCATAAGTTCTAATCAGCACAATTGAGAGACAGAGAGGTGGAATGGAGGAGAAATTAAGCAAGAAAGGGAAGGAGAGGAAAAGAAAGGGAGAGTGAAGAAGGAAGGGAGGGGGAGAGAGAGAGAGAGAAAGCATATTGATAGATGTGAAGCTTGGAATGTAAAATGTAAAGCATTCTTTATCTGGAGGTTACATGATTGTGTTATAGAAAATATGAAGGAGGTTACAAACACTGGAACTAATAGGTAAATTTAGTAAGGTCACCAGCTAAAAGATCAATATACAAAAGATTAATTGTATTTATAGTGGCCATAAATGATTGGAAAATGGGGATTTAAAAATCGCAATTGTTAATAGCACTAAAAAGAAGCCCTGAGAATACATTTGACAAAAGATGTGTAAGACTTAGAAAATATTGCCAAAATTAAATTTTAAAAAGCCAAATAAATGGAAATATGAACCATATTTTTATATTGAAAAACTCAGTGTTGTTGACTTTAAACCTCTTGTTCTATAGATTCAACTCAACTCTAATCAAAATTACATCAGTCTTTTGTAAAAATAGCATTTGGCAAACTAATTGCAAAATTTATATGGAAATGCAAATTACCTAAAATAGCAAGGCAATCATGCAGAAGATAAACACAATTAGAGGACTTAACACTCCCTGATTTCAAGGCTTACTCTAAAACCGCAGTAATAAAGATGGTGTGCTATTCACAAAATTATAGACAGATAGAATGGTGGAAATGAGAAGTCTAGAAATAGACCCACACGTATGTCACAGGTTATTCTTTTAAAAAAAGTGTTGAAGCAATTGAATGAGAACAAGAAAGTCTTCTAATAAGCAGTGCTGGATAAACAAGATATCTATTAGGTACTCTTTTAAAACTCAATTTATTAACTCATTTGAATCCTCACACAACCCTATAGAGAAAATATTAATGGTATTTTCATTTTTATAGAAAACAAACTGAGACACAGGGGTTAAATAACTTGCCTAATGTCATGGAGCACACAAGTAGCAGAGCCAGGATTAGAACTGATGCAACAGAAAGGTCAAAGCAAGCTAGAATGAACAGAGGACAGCTTGCCAGGAGAAGGTGTTTTGATGTGAGGAAAATAAAAGCATTTATTTGGGAACAATTTTTCTTCATGGTTTTTGCTGGTTTCTTTTTCTGTTTTCTATTTTTCTGACTTAAAGGGGTCCTTGCCCCAGTTATCCTCCACTCAAGAGGTCATTCTCCTCGTCTGGCTTTACTGCTGCTTGTATGGAAAGTTACCAAAGAGAGAACTGCTTTAAGCCAGGAGAAGATAAGCCAGTACTCGCCCTTTATGAAGCAGATGATTTGAACAGCTCTCTGTTAAAGAAACTGGGTTTGTAATTTGTCCTCAGAAAAGAAATCTCCAGGTCCAGATGATTTCATTTCAAAAGTCTACCAAAAATGTAAATATGATCTTTCCCAGAAAACAGAACAGCATTCAGGCTTAACACATGCTGGAGGTCCTAGCCAGTGCACTAAGACAAGAGAAAATAAAGGCATACAGATCAGAAACAAGCAAATAAAACAGTCTCTATTTGATGATGACGTGATTGTCTTCACAGAAAATTTCAAAGAATTCTTTAAAAAACTCTCAGAATTAATAAAAGAGTACAGCAAGTTTACAGTGTACAAGATAAATATTTTAAAGTCAATTGTAATTATTCATAATATTAGTTTACATGATGTATTTATATATTAAACATGTAGATTAAAAAGTTTTTAAAATATTTATAATCACTCAAAATAAATGAAATACTTACACGTAAATCTAACAACGTACATAAATTGTATGTATGCTGAATAGCATAAACTTTGATGAAAGAAATCAAAAATTAACAATAAATTGAGGGACATACATAGTTCAAGTATTGAAAAATTCAACATAGTAAATAAGTCAATTCTCCGCAAATTTACATATAATTCTCATCAAAATTTCAAAACATTTTTATAGCTATATATAAAACTAGTCTAAATTTTACACGGAAAAGCAAAGGAACTAAAATATGTAATATAATTTCAAAAAAAGAAGAAGAAAATAGAAGAGTTCAATCTATTGGGTTTTTTACTTTTTTTTTTTTTTTTTTTGTGACAGCAGGTAGCTAGTCAGGCATGAGGAGGGCAGGCGAGGCTTCCCCTCACCTCACTAGGAATGTCAGGCAACCATCAGGTGATGGCCATACAGTTGTCACGCTGCCTCTCTAAAATAATAATTCGTCGCAGCTGGCACCAGGAAAAGCCGATTCCCTATAGCTAGAAAAAAAACACCTGAAACTGGTGATCATCAGTTTCCTGATAAGATCTCAGGAACTGGGCAAGTGGGCTCAAACACGTGCGTTAAGAGGCAAAATGGCAGTTTCACAGGTATATGTCCTACTGGAGGCGTTCCACCAGTAAAGGGGAGAGCGCGTCAGGTGAGCATGCATACAACGCCAGCAACCACACTGCGCATGCTCACCTCCCAAGTGCTAGCAGGCTACTGTGTATGTGGGCAGCTCACCCCAAGGGAAGAAACAAGGAAAAAGGGACGCAAGACACCAGAAACATGCCAGCATATAAAACCCTACGTCCAAGGCCAAACAGGGCACCTGTCCTCCAAAATGCCCCATTGGCCCTCTTCCAAGTGTACTTGACTTTCTTTTCATTCCTGCTCTAAAGCTTTTTAATAAACTTTCACTGCTGCTCTAAAACTTGCCTCAGTTTCTTCTTCCGCCTTATGCCCCTCAGTGGAATTCTTTCTTCTGAGGAGGCAAGAATTTCTGCTGCGAACCTGTAGAATTCACTGCTGGTAACTCAGGTACCTACAACCACTAACATATTTTGTTGCCATGTGACTCAGGTAAGTTTCACCTATAACAATGTGAGCTTGTCTGTATACTTATTTCATTTTTCCAGCAGGCTGGAAACTACTTAAGCATAAAGACTGTGCCGGTCTTTAAATAATCTGGGACAATTAGCTCCATGCCTTGCATGCAATAGGTATTCAATATTTACTTTTTAAATGGGAGGAGTTGAGACGCGACAGTTTTGAGCTTCACCAGGTGAAATCAAGGTCCTTGCTGAGAGTCCGTGATTCAGGCATTGATTGAATACTCTTCTGGAAGGAACTGACTGTGTCTGTACAGATTCACCTCTGATTTGCTCCTTAAGTCACGGCAATCTAGTTTCCAGCCCCACTGATGCCACTGAATCTCTGCTTGCCAAAGTCAACAACAAACTTCAAAAGGCATTTCTTGTCCTAATTTATCGTATCTCCTGAGAACGTCTAATACTGTTAACTGTCCCCTCTTCCTTAAAGCACTCATTTCCTTTGAACTGGGTAGCACCGTGCTCCTGACTTCTCTCCATCCATCTCTCAGGGTGCTATCCTTGGTCTTCATTTTAGGATCTGCTTTCCTTACCTATATCTACGATGTTGGGATCCCTCAAGGGTCCATCACTGGTCCTTCTCTCCTCACTTTCCAAGCTGTATTCCTTGGGCCTTACCATCCATATACTACGGATTTTAAAATCTATAGCTCCAGCCCGGATCTTTCTCTTGAGCTTCAGACTTGGTATCGTGGTAAAAAGTGACAACTTACTATAAAATACTTCCATATAAACAGTATGATATGTGTAGAGTGGATTAGTCAGCATTTGAAACATCTAAATCTGGAGTCCACACTCTAGGAATGAATAGGAATTTACAGTACCTAATCAGGGATCCATATTCAGAGGTGGTTTCCAAACTGCCTCATACTTTGTTAAGAGTCTCTCCCAGCAGGCTGAATTAGACAGCAATGTTAGACACAATTTTTTGTTTGTAGATGAGTGATGCATGAACTATATGTTTGGCTATATTAAGGAGGTATAAAGACCCAGGAAGCCCAGCAGGCTATGCCTTTGAAGCACCACTCAAAGCCTGGCTTCCTGGTCCTGTGTCTCTCTCTTCACAAAGAACTCTGCTGCCTGTGGTTGATGGGTCCTACCACACATAAAGGTCAAGTCTCAGTGTATCTTGAACATCTATTGGATAGCACCTTACACACCAAGTTCAACAGGTTCAAAATGGAACTGATCCCCTTTGCACAAAATTGATCCTCCTTCTATGTTCCATTTACTATAAATGATCTACACTCACTCAACGGGCCAAGCCAGAAATCTGGACATTAGTCTTAGATTCTCCTATTCTCATCATATCCCGTCAGTCAATTACCAAATTCCATCAACATCATCACCTAAATCCCTCTCAAATTCAACCATTTCTCTACCACTCCATGGGTACTTCCCAAACCTAGACCACCAGCTCCTCTCTCCTGGGTTACTGCAACACCCTGTTCCCAGTGGGACCCCTTCTACTTTCTTCTCTATATATCAGCCAGAGTGACTCAGGAAATGGAAATCTGTAGTTTAATTATTAATATATTATAGTACAGAAAACTAAGGGTTATGGAGAAAATATCTAGCAACTATTAAATAGCATAGATACTAACAAGTCAAAACAAATGCCAACCCACTTACAATGAAAAATAATTATAAACCACCACTTTAAACAAGCCAGGTTATTGCTGCAATTATGCAAACTTTGTTTTGTACATAAGGCATATCACTGTTAACCTGTTTCCTTTATACTAAATAGTGCTTGATAGACAGCAGACTCTTGTTGAACAAATGAAAGAGTATGAATGGGGAAAAAATTCAACAAATCAACCTTCCCCTCTGCTTCCACTCCCAGTTTTCATCTTAAGGACTGGAGTATGACTCAAACCAAGAAACTGAGAAGTTTCCTTAAATCCTATTGATTGATATCCTGAACTTACAGCAACCAACTTCCTGATTTCCTACCAGGGTTTAGTTAACTCCATACAGAATGTCATATTAAATGTATTATGGCTATAAGGTTAATGATAGTTATAGGGGTCAGGTAAACATCTCACAGGGCCTATACTATGTGTCGCTTAGCAGTATGATGCATCTTGGCCTAGGGATTTCCAACCTTGGCCTGGGGATTTTCAGGAGACAAGATCACCTCAGCACCGATGCAATTCTCATAAACCTTAAAACAAAGCTTAATGCTACAAGAATAGCTTAAATTCCCTTTGCGAAAGAAACACGTTGTAACTGACCCACATGGAATACAGGCATAAGGAAAGGGGAAGAATCCCCAAAACTCTTAAGAATGGTCTCTGGATAGAAACCCTCCTGGTCAATAGGACATCTGCCCCTCAGGCTGTATCAGGCCCATGACACCAGCCTGGTCCCACCATCTGTCTTGTAAGGGCTCTGCCAGAATAAACTGCAAGAGCATCAGATGGTGCCTAAGATTCAGCTTTGATGGGAATCAAACCAATGAAAAGAAGTTTCCACTAGAGAAGCTGGTTACCTAGAGTCAGCCAAGACCCCCAAGACTGACAGTACAGCTCAACAAATGTTCGTTGACAATCTCTTGCAATTACAATGATTAATGAGGCNAGTGGCATGATTTTGGCTCACTGCAAACTCCACCTCCCAGGTTCAAGTGACTTTCCTGCCTCAGCCTCCTGAGTAGCTGGGCTTATAGGTATACACCACCATGCCCAGTTAATTTTTGTATTTTTAGTAGAGTTGGGGTTTCACCATGCTGGCCTAGCTGATCTCAAACTCCTGACCTCAAACAATCCACCCACCCTAACCTTACAAAGTGCTGAGATTATAGGCATGAGCCACCACATGTTATTATATGGCTACAATGATCAAAATTCTGTGGAATTGCCAGAAGTATAGACACAGAGATCAATGAAACAGTACAGAGCATCCAGAAATAGACTCACAGAAGTTCACCCAAAAGATTTTTGAAAAAACGCAAAGTGCAAAAGCAACTTAAAAATGAATATAGAGCAATTGAACATCTATTGGCACAAAAGAGATCAAAAAAGGACCCCAATCTAAGACTCAAACTTCATCCAAAATTAATCTGAAATGAATACATGGATCACGGACTTAACGTGAAACATACATTATAAAGCTTTTAGAAGACAACATAGGAGAAAATATTCTATCTCAGGAAAGGTGAAATATTGTTAGACTTGATGTCAAAAGTACCATTAATCAATTGAAAATTTGACTAAATGGACCTTATCAAAATTTAAAAATTTGCTCTGTGAAAAATACAGTGAAGATAAAAAAAAATGCTACAGAGTGGAAGAAAACATTTGCAAATCACATATCCAACAAAGAACTAGAATCTTTAATATATATTTTTAAAACTCACAAAACATAACAGTCAAAAACAATTAACTTGGGACACAAACAACCCACATGAAGAGTCATTTCAATGAAAAGACTATATGGATGATAAACAAGTGTATGAAATGTTTGACATCACTCACCAGTAGATAAATGCAATGAGCTATCACTAAACATCAATCGGAATGGCTATTTTTTTTGAGGGGGGAGGGAGTCTCCCCTATTGCCCAGGTTGGAGGGCAGTGGCATAACCTCAGCTCACTGCAACCCCTGCCTCCTGGGTTCAAGCAATTCTCCTGCCTCAGCCTCCCGAGTAGCTGGGACTGCAGGCATGAGCCACCATGCCCAGCTAGTTTTTGTATTTTTAGTAAAGATGGAATTTCACCATCTTGGCCAGGCTGGTCTCGAACTCCTGACCTTGTGATCTGCCTGCCTCGTCTTCCCAAAGTGCTGGGATTACAGGCGTGAGCCACTGTGCCTGGCCAGAATGGCTATTTAATTATTTATTTTTTAAGAGTAACAAATGCTTGTGGGAACATGGTGTAACTGGATTGCTCATATTTGCTGATGGGAATATAAAATGGTATATTGAAAAGTCATTTGGCAGTTTCTTCAAAAACCAAACACGCAACCATTATGTGACCCAGCAATTGCTCTCCTGGGCATTTATACCAAAGAAACAAAGGCCTAATTAAGTTAACACAAAATATGCACATGAATAGTCATAGCAGCTTTATTCATAATAATCCAGCACTGGGCACAACACTAATGTCCTCCCATGGGTAAAACGGTTCATTGTAAGCACACTTACCATATAATACCACTCAGCAACAAACACACAGGAACTGTTGATACATGCAAGAATCTAAATTAATCTCTAAGACATAATTCTGAAAGAAAAACCAATTAAAATGGGTGCAGAATGTATGATTCCACTTATACAACATTCTTGAAAAGGCAAAATGATAAAAATTGGGAACAGAATAGTGGTTGCCAGGGATTAATGAAAGAAGAGGACTGGAGAAAAGTTAGCATGTCAATGAAAGGGTGATATGAAGGATCTCTGTAGTGATGCAGATGCTTTCTGTGTTGACTGTATCAATGACAGAATCCTGGTTGTGGTATTTTACTACAGTTTTGAAGGGTGTTACCATTGGAGAAATCTATATAAAGGGTACTCATGAAATCCCTTTTTCTTACAATCGAATATGAATCTATAGTCATCTCAAAATAAAAAAGTAAAAGGCTCAATAATCTCTCTCCATAGGCCAAAGCTCCATGAAGGGCTGTCTTGCTTTATATTATCATGCTAACATAGTTCTGGAAATAGTGGTTGCTAAGTGAGAATTTGTCAAATGAATTAATAACATATGGCCATTATTTTGTTTGATTAAAAACATCAGAGAAAAAAAAGTTAAGGAGCACAAGTACCAAAATCCTGGGGTGGGGGGGGAAGCACATACATGCATACATACACACACAGACAGATATATAAAAATGGCTTAAAGCATTTGGAAAATATTTAAAGTAACTGACAATGAGATAAACACAAATTAATAAAATCCACTGACACCTTGAAATGATGACTGAAGAAAATGACAAATTATAACAACGCATCTTGCTTCCACACATTATTGGCAGAAATGCAAACAACCACTGTGTAAAGGAATTTGACAATATCTAACAAAACTGTAAGTGAACTTACACTTTAACCTGGTAATGACTTGTAGGAATCCATGCTGGAGCTACACCCTGGACAATGTGAACATACACAGACACAAAGCCATTCGCTGTAGCATTGTTTTGATTTCCAGAGTATTTGAAACAGACTAAATGTTCATATATAGAAGAACGGTTACATAACCTATGGTAAATCCACAAAAAGCAACCAATGGGGAAGATCTCTATGTACTGATAGAGTGATTGTGAAAGATATTGTTAAATGAGAGAAACTCTCCACCTTTCATGTTGGAAAGAAAAGGATGTACAAAAATATATCGCTGTGTTGCTATTTTGTAGAAAGTATTGCAGGAAGGATAAGATGGATACATCAGAGTAGTGAGATTGATTATATAGCGAGCGTGAGCAGCAATGGGGTGGAAACGAGAAGAACATGGAATGTGGTTACAGGAATAAGGTGGTAGTGACATCTCTCTTGATAGATAGATAATAGATAGACGATAGATGATAGATAGATTACATATATAATATATATTTATAGAACAGAAATAGATATATGTGATACACTGTTGCTAGAAAATATACATACATTTCCTAGTTCTGTCTGTTGGAAAGATCTGCAAGTAATGATACTCCTCCACTAGGAAGGAATATACCTAGTACTCAGATTTTAATTTCTAAATATGTTCTCTAATAAAAGAAACAGAGTTGCTTGGAGAAACATCTAGCTCTACTGCTGGCATAAGGAAAACACAAGATGAACCCAAAGATTGTATAGAACCTGGAAGTAAGTAAATGTTCAAAAAATAACAACAGCATGTTACAAACAACAACAACATAAAAACCAACTGGAATGAGCTCTCGATTGCCAAAGCGGAAACAATTTGAGCAACTAACTACAGTATTGGATTGCGACTCATAGAGAGAATAAATATCTGAAACTGTATACTGAATAAATTACTGAATAAAGACTCAGAGAAGAAAGGGCAATGACCCCTCACAGTAGACTACAACTTAATGCATCCCTTCACTGAAGAGATGAAGAAAATAAGAAAACCATCGTGAGGCTGATACCACAGTGATAATGTGATAATTCGCAGACAAACATTATCAGTGAATACTAAAATTTCTGGATGAAAGTATGAAGAGAAATAGAATATTTCCTGGTTTTTAAAATATCTCTTCCAAAACATTAATTCCTTACCAACAAGAGGAATTTTACAGTGAAGAGACCCTGAAGATATTACCTTAAGCAAGTGATGAAGGTAAACATAATTAGTAATAAGATATATCTGCACCACACGTAGCCTGGTATGGTGAATTGAGAAGAGAGCATCATTTCTGTAGTATCATTGCCAAATAAATTTATAATCTGAGTCTAATCATGAGAATATATTAGACATATCCAGACTGGGTAACATTCTACAAACAAGCTGACCAGTGCTCTTTAAAAGTAGAAGTCATAAAAGAAAAACCTTGAGAAATGGTCACCAACTGGTGCAGACCAAGGAGACAAAAAACTATACACACTGTCACAACCTGGACTGGATTCTGGCTCAGAAAAAAGGACAATGGTTGAACAATTAATAAATTTCATATAAGGTTCTGTAGATCAGTTAGGAGTGCCAATGCTAATTCTTGTTTTCCATGTTTGTGTTTGGTTACATAGTATGCTAGTATTAAGGGAATCTGAATGAAGGTTATCTGGAAAATTCTCACTATTTTTCACAACTTTAAGTCTAAAATTATTTTAAAGGATTAATTAAAAAGCAAATACTTCAAGTGAAAGTGGCTCCATAAACCATCTGAACTGGATAAAGTAATCCAGGGAAAATATTAGATTAGGGTTGTAGCCTTCCCATTCAAGTTCATAGTCTTAAGAGAGTCTTCACAAAGAATTTAAAGTTAGGGATAGGGGAGCAGAAATATAATTTTTAAAAATGTATTTATAAGGAAATTTGGATGTGATTATCGACCTACAGAACTGGCTAGAAGCACATATCAGACATGTTCTAACTTTTGTAGAGGAATGGATTACAAGGTAGTAAAGACTGAATGTTTGTGGCCTCCCCAAAATTCATATGTGAAACCCTAACCCTCAATGTGATGATGCAGAAGGTGAAGCCTTTGTGAGGTCCAGAAGAGGTAATGAGGAGATTAGTGCCCTTATTTTTATTTTTATTATTATTATTTTGAGACAGAGTCTTGCTCTGTCACCCAGACTGGAGTCCAAGGGTGTAATCTTGGCTCACTGCAACCTCCGCCTTCTGAGTTCAAGCAATTCTCATGCCTCAGACCCTAGAGTAGCTGGTACTACAGGTGCAAGCCACCACACCCGGCTATTTTTGTATTTTCAGTAGAGATGGGGTTTCACCATGTTGGCCAGGCTGGTCTTGAACTCCTCACCTCAGGTAATCAGCTTACCTTGGCCTCCCAACGTGCTGGGATTACAGGTGTGAGTCACCATGCCCAGCTGGATTAGTGTTTTTATAAGAAAAAGAAAGAGACACCAGACCTCCCCCTCTCCACAGGAGGACAAACAAGAGGCCATGTGAGCACATACAGAAATGGTGGCTGCCTACAAGCCAAAAGAAGAGGCCACAGGATGAAACCTGCCATAGATAGGCTGACTTAAGCACTAAAAGTTTCTCACTGTTCTGGAGGCTGTCAAGTTCAAGACCAAAACCGCAGCACTTTTGGGCCTGGTGAAGATCAGTTTTCTTTGTTCCTAGATGATATCTTCTCTCTGTATCCTTACATGGTGGAAGACACAAGGCAGGTCTCTGATGTCCCCCATCTATGGTGTTTGGGATGGCAGCTTGAATAAACTAAGTCCAGGGAAACTGTGAGTCTGGATTCAGAGCCTAAGATTATTGAAGACTGCTCCCAATTTTTCGCTAGAAGGAGAGCTGATAATACTATAGTGGGCCTAAGAAAGGCATGAACACACTTCAGAAGGAGCCATGGAGGATAATAGAAAAGAAAAGGAAGAGTAGATCCAGGAACCATGAGAAACATGGCCAGATGTAGCTCCTCCCAGAGGAAGAATCAGGGCTCCTCTCTCCTCCATTGCCCTATTCTTCCCCTCCAGATTGTTCACTGATGCCCCAGACATCATGGTAGCTGCTAGAGAAGTGATTCACTAACAGCTTCATTGGACACACACTGCATATGGTGAGAGAAGCCACAAATCACAAAGCATCAGTGGCTGAACTCAGTAGAAGTGTGCTTCTTGTCCATATCATAGAACAGTGTGTGTTATGGGAGGGCCCCAGCTTCACCCATTCACTGGCTGCACATATCCTGGAACCTCCACTGGGTCCATTGCAGCTGCCCAGAAGGACAGTGAGCAGCATGCGTGGAAGATCCTGGAGAGGTTTGAATGGGTCAGGCCTGTAAATGACACTGACCACGTGTCTCTCCAACAGGTCACTGACCAGAGCTCAGTCAGGTGGACTCACCCAACAGGAGTGACATCCAAGTGCCCTGTTTGCTGAGCATCTACCTGTCTCTCTCCCACACACTGATCCTGGGAGAAGGATGGGGATCCTGACATAGTCACTTAAAAGTTCACAAGCAATTTTTTAAATTAAAAATACACTTTTGAAATATATTTATAGTATTACATATAATCTGGTTCATTTATTTACACTTCTATGAAATGTTTCAGGGTATGAATAAAAAACAGTTTAATTAACCAACCCTTTATAGGTGAGAAAATTTGTCATTTTTCAACTTCTAGCTATTATAAGCAAGGCTGCACCGAACATCCTTTATATCTCCTTGTGGCCATATGGGAGCATTTTGTTTCTATAAATGAATTTACACACAAAAAATACTGCAATATTATATCATGTGCATGATAGCATACACGTGCTAAAAGCAATCTACAATTCCTGATAATCTCACATACCGATTTTTTAATAGCACTCCAAGTAGAAAGAGGGGAAGAAAGGAAAAAGGTGGTGAAAACCTAAGCTAGAAATTTAATATTGTATTTTTAAATTTAAAAGTAACTCAACAAAATATGCTAAACTGTTAACATATGTTTAATCTGAGTGATGGATATCTGAGTCTCAGTTATTTCCGGCATGTTTAAAGCATTCAATAATTAGAAAAATGTACTGCCAGCTGAATTTTATCCAGTTTCACAATTGCTGACCGTATGTGGTCTCATCTGATGAGTTCTCAGACCTAGACACCAAATCTCTCTTCACCAAACTTTAGAACCCATTTTTCACATTTCATTTGCAAATTCTCATTGCAACCCCTTGCTTGGCCTTCAAAGCCAGCATGACAAGCCTAGGCATCCAGAGAGCTATTAACTGACCAGGTCTTTAATTTCTGTGCCAGAAAACAAGCTTAGAGAAGACATTTCCTAGCCCTAATGTTCGATTTCTAATGCACACAGCTGGAACACACAAATTGAAATGTGCCAGGATTTGGCTAATTGGGGGCACAACAGGTATAATTCAATTGTGTGCTCAATTTTATAGCCTCTATTTTTGGAAGGCAATGAATAAATAAATAAATAAATGTGGGCCTACATGCAGTGTAAAAACTCTGTGATAATTTTATCCTATCACTTAATTGTGATCCTTTCAGTATAGCTTCCTTTGTCTCAGCATTGAAACCCTGAATTTCATTATGGCCTCAACAAGAATTTTCTCTTTTCTTTTTAATTGAGTTTACTTTTCGATTCAGAGCTGATCACACTGACAAATGCCGTAATTCACTTGGAGGTCCACAATTCACTTTGCATTTATTCTCTTCTTGCTTCTGGGAATTTGTTGTAAGAAAATTGTCCAAGGATGGATGGGCCACACAAAAATGCTTAGGGGAATATTAATGAGTCAGACTTGACTGGGGAATATTTCCCTGTAGGCACTAGACTCCCTTTCTCCATAGGGCTAACTCAGCACTGTCACTTACTTTCTTCTAGTGCCATATATTATATTAGAATATCTATGTACATTATCCAAAATCCTCATAACAATCCTGCCTATCAGATATCAGTATCCCTATTTTATAAACAAGAACATTGAGGCTAACAGAGGTCACAGACACAGAAAGGAAACACAAGTTTGTTTGGCTCCAAAGCTGCTGAGCCTACCCCACACATCATCTAGCTTGTTTTAGGGGATGTAGAAATAAATTTATTGTGGAACTAAAGCAAGGAAACCAATGAATACAGTATGAAATCTGTTTTAATGTAATAGATGTTGAACTTCCACTAAATTAACATGCAATTAACTTTAGGCTAGGAGACTACAGGACACTAGTTAAAAGTGTTGTTGTTTTTTTTTTAAGGGTTTTATAGTAGAATAGAGGACATTTTACCAGTTCAGCCACCCCACACAAAGCCCATGTCCTACACTGTCAAACTTGCACAGTAGAATTTCAGGAGCCCAAGTCACTCACTCATATCTTTCCAGATTCTCTCTGTTCCAATAAGGAACAAAGTCATTCATCTACTTAGGAAGACAAACTCAAATGCAAATAATGGAGAGCAACAATACAAATTGACTAATAGTTTACCCCTTAACCAGGCTTTAATGTAGACAGAAGAGCAAAAGAGTGCTTTTCTCTTTTTTGCGGGAAAAGAGAGGAAATGTAGCATCCTCATGTTTTCATCCTTCCACTGCCTAGAAGGATTTTTGGATCCTTCTTTTACATTGAAGTAGACATCTCTGAGATCAGCACAAATTTATCCTTAAATGTCTCCATGCCACATCAAAAGTCAATCCAAAGAGTTAAAAACATCTTTGGTATCTGATGGAAGTATAAGGGGTGTGCGTGTGTGCGTGTGTGTGTGTACATGCACAGACTATTACACTTTTGAAATAGGAGACAGTAATAGTTTCACCTTCTGTCAGTGGCTGATGAAAGGGCTGAAGACACCAGGTGTCTCTCTTTACCAGCCACTGGTGCTAACTGAATACAAGAACATATAGAGGCAGAGTAGAGCCTCTAACTTACAGAGAAGACATGGGAACATCTTTCCAGGGAAACAAATAATGAGATACTTATACCTGGTCCAGTCCATAATGGTAGGACAGAAACATACTACTCTCTAGTCTATTATTAAAACGTTAAAAAAAAAACACAGTATATAAAAATGCAAGAACATAGAATCTTTCCATGATGTATCCCACATACCTTTTGCACTCCATCAGATAGCACCTTGGTCTGCTCTTTTACTCTAGCTATTGCTTTGCCAGATAGCTGTAGAGGTGCACCCCGATAGCACCTCCACTTGGGTATACTAAGTCTACCACCTTTCACTCAGGGATTTCTCTGCCTCTACATGAGATTCCTTTATGAATTCATTTAGCCGTTATGAAAAAAACTCAAAAGTAGAAGGACAAGGGTATTATCAACCCATGGGCTGACTTTTCACCTAAGGAAAATTAAAGTTAATATATGTGTTCACCTTTTCTACCTCTGGTTGGACAACTGCAATTTATTAATTACACCTTTCTAGAAAGACCCCAAAGGAACCAAATCCTAGTTGTTGACGGACAGTGATGATTAGATCAGCTCTGTCATGTCTTCTTGGACTGGCTTTCCTTCTTCCCCTATCTTACTCTTCCCAGTCCTCCATTCCTGTGTTTTGGGAACAATTCCCAAAATAAACCACAGGCATGTATATGCGCTGCTTTTCCCAGGTCACCAGGCTAAGGCACATGAGATATCAGACATAGCACAGCTTCTCATTACACATGGAATTTTGTTTTTAAAATTGATGATTCTTTTCTTACATTAAGGTGCAACTGTAATATCTAGCCAAATTCCACTCAGCTGAAAAGTTGATAGTTGCAATTATTTGAAATATCTTGCCTCCCATCCTGAAGGTAAGCATAAACATTGAGCAATTCCCAGTAGAGCTTTGCCATATGTCTAATGTCAGAAGAAAGCTTTCCCAAGTGAATTTCCTCCTGTAAATGTGCCCACACCTGCAACTCTAATATTGTCTTACCAGGGCTTTCTCTCCATTATAATTTTTAAAACGATGCAGCTGTATGTCCACCCAGGCTTCTAAATACACAACTTCACATTGAAAACTTGGCCTTGCTCTGTATTTTCTTTTCATTGTGTCAGGTCATGGAATGCCCATCAGCAAGCTCATCCCCTGGTAGCACCAGAAGGGTGATTAATGTATGTTATTTCTGCAATTAGGACTCAATGTTCCCTTAAGTGATTTACTCTGTTAGTTCTGAATGGGTTACTTTTGTTTTTATTCTTTCTCACTACTGACTTGCATTTTTACCAGCCTTCTTTAAGACAGTGTAAAACAGAGCTGGCAGGAAGAAAATTATTGTAAGATATTATTCAAATTGCATCCCGATATATATACTTTCATTTGCAAAGGGGAGGACAAATATTCATAAGGTACTTTTCATGTAACAGCAGAAAGGTCTCTGAATATTTGCAAAGCCAAATTCTTTTACTTGCCTAGAGAGCCCTCTAATGGAAGGGGTTTCTAACACCCACCTGTGCATGTACTCTGAGATTCATTGGGGACCTCTAAATTTGTAAGTAACTTATCATGGTGTTCCTGTAGAAGGCATTATTCCTAATGATGAAGTTGATGCATTATCACCTGGTTTTACAATGCCTCACTTACCACTGAGTTGAAAAATTTGATCGAGAGGGCTTCTTTGTTCTTGGAGCCATCATTTCTAACATAAAAATTTGCACTTGCATTGGTGTACTTTTTAAAAACAAAAGAAGCAAATTTTAAAATAAATACCTTCTATAATAGGTAGGTAGAAATTTTTATTTTCCAACCTTGAAAAGTACCACTCTCTGTGTTTGCAGAATGATTTAACAAGTCGTATTAGTCAAGATTCTCTCGAGAAACAGAACCAAGAGGAGATGGAGACAGAGATAGAGATATAAAAAGAGACAGAGACAGAACAGAGATAGAAACAGAGATAAAGCAGAGACAGAGAGAGAAATAAAGATACATAGAGATTTATGATAAAGAATTAGCTTACATGGTTGTGGAGGAGGCTAGCAAGTCCAAAGTCTGCAGAGCCCACACCCTACTTTGAGTAGTAGGGTGCTAACTACCAAAGAACTGAGTAGATCTAATCTTCCCACTTGGAGGACCTCAGCAGGAGTCTCACTTACTTGGGGTGGGAGAGGGTTACCCTTTTGTTCTATTCAAGCCTTCGACTGATTGAATGGAGCCCACCAACATTATGAGAGTAATCTGCTTTACTCCATTTACCAATTTTAACGTTAATCTCATCCAAAAACACCCACATAGAAACATCCAGGGTAATGTTTGTCAAAACATTTGGGCGCTCTGTGACCCAGCCAAGTTGGCACATAAAATTAACCATCATGCAAGTCAATCTCTGCTCTGCAGTGGAGGATCATACTAATTGTCTGCTTCTCAAATTCCATAAGATGAAGAACAACTTGAGAAAAGTATGTCAATCTCAAATTCATGATAATATGTCTCAAAAATTATCACAGCTTTTCATATTAGGTGTTCTTGATTATACATGGCAACACTAGGTGTTCTTCAACATACATGGCAGGGAAAGTAGGTGTCTTGCCATATTCAGACATATCCAAGACACAATGTGTTAAAAGACTGTACGATTTCAATGAACATTCATTAATTGTTCCTGTATAAAGATAGAACTTCTGGTCACTAATCTGTGGGCTTTACCACAAGGTAAGCTCAAACTTACTAGAAAAGCAGAGAGGGAGGAGAAGTATGAATTAGGTTGGGTCCTAACTAGGATGTGATTTTAACAGTAGGGCTTGATTTCTAGCCAAAAGCCCATATCACACTATGCAAAGCAGATGAGGTGAACAAGGACTCTCCATCTGAGCCAGCATGTGTAGCCAGAAGATTAATATCTGGTGTGTTAGGAGATTGCAGAAATAGTTTATATGAAGTGTCATCTTCAATGTCGGTGTTGTGGTCCAGGCCAGTGTTTCCCATATAAAACAGAGGAAAGAGTAAAGCTGGCTGAATAATTGGAGACACAAAAGCCAAGAACAATGTCTACAACCTAGACAAGCACATTGAGTCAACCACAGAGGTAAATAAGAGATTAATCAGAAAACCAGAGAAGAAGCCAAGTAGCACAAAGCAGGGCCACTGGAAGGCTGCAGTTTATCTGGCACAAACACACCAGAATGTAACAGGTTGTAAGTGTGGGGTAAACCAACAAAGTTCAGAGCCCACATGTGCTTGGGTCCAAGTCTGCTAAAACACTGCCAGTCTTGGCAAATGCTGTATAAAGACAAGTTTGAGTCTGAGTTTGCTTGGAGAACATTTCCATAGGAACTTGAAGAAGATTTACAAAGTCAATGAAGTGCAATTCAGGGCTGCTCAGTTGCATGAGCTACTTCCAAGGCCCTATACTTATTTTCAAATGTACAATGTTGTATTTTTTCTTTATACAAAGGACCCCAAAATTAATAAACTTTGGATCTCACAAAACCTGGATCCACTCCTGTTGAGACCCTATCAAAGCTCTTGAGTAGAATCTGCAGTTTTCAGCTTTATCAGACCATGCACAGCCCTTCCTGGGATCTGTTTGCGTATGGATCCTTCACAGGGAAGGCTTAACTTTTTGCAGCGTAAAGGGAATCCCAAAGCCTCATGAAAGATCTCATTCATAGTTCTCATATTCATAGGTTCAGACATTTATCTCAATTAAAAAATCCAACAGAAATAAGTTGCAAAAAAATGTGTAAGTATTTTCTAAATTCAAGGCAACTTTATAAAAGGAGCCAGTGCAATTCTATTAGTAGACAGGTATTAAAACAAGTTGGTAGAAACACAGAAAGAATCCAACTACTGTAGTTGACAAACACTAAAAATTCTTGACTATCTCATCAAGTAAATGGTCCTAGAACTGGACACATATACCTAGAGCATTAAGTAAAAGGGTAGCAGCCTACTAAATACTAACAGGAAACTAATATGATGAGGTAACCCTGAAGTGCAAATTATTTCTCAAAATCTAATGAGGTAAACATGAATAAGAGGAAAAAAGAGGAGTGTGCATCTATAGTACCAGCTACTCTAGAGGCTGGGGTGGGAGGACCACTTGAACTCAGGAGTTCAAATCCAGCCTGGGCAACATAGCAGGATCCCATTTATTAATAATAATAATAATAAGAGGAGAAAAGTAACACAGTAAAAGTGCCAACAAAAACTGACTCATTAGTGACAACAGGTAAAAAAATTAGATATAATGTTATCATTTTTTTAAAAGTTATAGCCAAAGAAACAACAGAAAATTCTGGCATGACAGCACAGCCTAGAAATTCCTGCACACTCCCCTATCACCTTCTCCCAGAAGCAAAATGAGGACAGAAGCTGATACAACAAAACCCTGAGAAAGTGTGCTAATATTTCTCAAACTAGAGAGAACTGGGTTAAAGTGGAAAACTAGGCTTACAGAAAAATAGCTTTGACAAATCCTCAAGAAGTTTAGAGAAAGGCTTTATGCTTTATGCCCTTATTTCCAGTAGTGAAACTTTATTCACTTTAGCTCATTTTAAGACACCTGTGGCTAAAACCCATTGCCATCCTGCCCTATCACCTTCGAGCAAATAGACAAAATGGAAGGATGATGCAGAATTCTCAGAACTCCCTTAAGCACATTGTCAGAAGAGATGGGACCAGTCAGCTTTTATAGGTTCCTCACTACTCAAGATGTCACTAAACCTTTGTTAACCAGATAGTTCTATTGACTTATTAATTGAGTGATTTCTAAAGACTTGCTTTTAAACCTCTGAACCAACTAAAGTCTATAAGGAAATAGAAACATAGTCTTAGTGTTTGTATCTATTCACCTTTTAAGCAAAAGATTTAGCACTTTCTAAAATTGGCTTATTGCTCACTTGCCTGCAAATGTTTAGACTTACAGTGCACTGGAGTGGTCCTATAATGGTTGTTTACAGAGTTATTTCTTCCCCAGGGAACTCAAAAAGAAGTAATTCACAGACTCTTCTCTAAAGCCATCAGCATAAAGACTTTCTCTCAACTTCCTGGAGTTACAAAGTAAGAGAAGCAACGACTTTTTGCCTGGAGACTACAGCCTTTAAGAGAAGTGTATTTGTCAGGGCCCTAGCAAGACACAGATAACATACTCTAGGATAATTTGAGGTGGGTTTAGTAAGGCACTGTTTACAATAGAGTGAGCAAGAAGTAGGTATACTTCAAGAGATAGTGCAGTAGTTTGAAACTAGCATCTGGGGAAATGTAGCCACTCTTAGCTTCAAGGGGCTGAGAGAAAGGAGCAGTTGCTGGACAACTTAGGAAGAGAATTTATAAAGAGGGCCATGTTGAGAAGAGCAATCACCTTCATCAAAGGACTTATCATCACAAGGCAACTCTTCAGTGATGGACCTTAAGAAATATTGATCTTAGCCTCACTCATTTTCTTCCCTCTGATCTTCTGCTAACTTTTCATAGGTGGGACCAACTGGAAACCAGAAGGCAAAATATCCCAATGACGCAATCCATCTAGTGAGCCTTCCTGAACAAATGGACGGTAGGAAGGGTAATTGGTAGATGAAGAGAGACTAAAAGAAGTGACGTCACAAGTGCAACCCAGGGACTGCCTTGCAAATGAACAGTTTGTAAGGATTGAGCAGGAAGCAAGAAAACTGTGTAGGAATAATATCAGTGCTTAGTCCTTTGGAATTCCTGCCATTGCCTATCTTTTGGAAGGAATTATCTTCAGATAGTAGCATAATAAGTAAGTGTCTTGACAAAATCCTATTCTGTTTCTCTTTATTATTCACTAAGACCCCGTTAAGAAAAATCCAGATAGGCATTTGGAAGTTAAAGTTTAGTGTCATCTTCAGCCATTATCAAAACACTGGAATGAGAACCTGAATCATGATGCTCTGAATACATGGTGATAGAGGAGTAAAATAATTCAGGCCCAGGACTAGGTCAATACAAGCTCACAAAGAAGATGGCAATGATCATGGGTCTACGTTTACATTTCTATGTGTTTATTATATATCCACAGCTAGATACCTTAAATATTACTTTATTTCCCTTTAATCACTCTTTATGATATAAGTTAAACAGAATAGCTTATTTTCTTTAAGAAATATATTATTTCACTCTCATACACTCATACACTATGAATAGGCTACATAGGCTACATAGCTACTACATAGGCTATGTATGCAGGTGCATGTGTGTGTGTGTGTGTGTGTTTGTGTGTCTGGGCATTCCTTTTTGCTCTTTGGCTATCAAATTGGTGTAACAAATATTTGTGTGTGTGGTTCTTTATACTCAAATCTCCTGGAAGACAGGAACTGTTGTAAACTTCTCCTATCTCTATCTCCAGTACAGAGTTCCATACTTATTGCACTGGCCACCCTTCTCATAACTACATAATATATTTCTACAGAGTGACTTGTTTACCAGAATTCTCAGTACATGTTTCAGATATCCTGTCTGTTCTGGTTTCCAAATCCATCACTTATTTGATCTCTGACTTCTATTTGATATGGGTGAGACAAAATGTGGCAACCTGTTTACTTTTTACTCTAAATACAGTTCATAGGAAATGAAAAGATCAAAGTATGTGCTCTGAATACAAAACAAAACAACAACAAAAAAACAAAAAAACAAACAAAAAAAACCTTCCAGAGGCTTATGATCCAGATTTTTGTTTTGTTGTTGTTTGCACTTTTAAAGGAATAAGGGCAGGTATAATAAATAAAACTCTATAATACCCTTTGGGAGGCCGAGGTGGGCAGATCATGAGGTCAAGAGATTGAGACCATCCTGGCCAACATGGTGAAACCCCGTCTCTACTAAAACTACAAAAATCAGCTGGGCATGTGGCACACGCCTGTGGTCCCAGCTACTCAGAAGACTGAGGCGGAAGAATCGCTTGAACCCAGGAGGCAGTGGTTGCAGTGAGCCGAGATTGCGCCACTGCACACTCCAGCCTGGCAACAGAGCAAGACTCCGTCTCAAAAAACAAATAAAAACTCTAAAATAAGTTTTAAAAAATCCTATATTAGAGAAATGTCTTTATCCTGGTCTGAGAGATAGAAAGACTAGGTTCTAGCACTGGATTTTCCAATAATTAGCTGTCTTATCTTGGGAAAGTCATTTAACTAGTCTGTTGCTTGGTTTTTCTGATGACAGCTGAAGAGGGTCAATGGGTGAATTTGTAGATGAGATTTAATGCCATTTTCAGCTTCAAAGTTGTGATTGTCATATAAACTGAATGGCAATAGGAGTAATGCATGCAAAAAGAAAAAAAGGACAAAAAAGCATTAAGAAAGAGCAACAAATTCTTGGCCATCAGATGTTGATAATTATAGGATGTCATCCAGAGTCCTAGAAGAATAAGGCCATAATGGCGAAAGCCTAGGAAATAACTGCCTAGAAGAGTGAATGAATAAGGTCTCTCCTGACAGATGTCAAAAATTGAGAAGCAAAGAAAGCATTGAGTGATGGATGAGACTGAGATTAAACCCAAGGTGATGCTGGAAGAGATGACTAATGATGTGAATTTCTTCGGCTTTTGTCAGCTAAATGTCATGGCATTCCGGCTAAATAGGCACTGCAAGCTTGGCATTTTAAAGCCCATGAACTACTCCGGAATACAGCAGATCCACTGCACCATCATATGCTTTATTTGGAAAGGGTTGGGATAAGGACATGTAAGTTGCTACAGCCACAACAAGTATAGAATCTTTTCACTGGGGACTTCTGGATACAGAGTTGATGAGGGAGGGGCTTTGAGGAACCTAATTTTATTCAGAAAAAGCTATGCTTCTATAGAAGGAGAAAGATGTCATTATCCCAAATGAAACACTTATATATTCAGAACACATGTAATATAAGCATGGTTCAAAAAAAGAAACAAATCAACAACATAAATAAGTGAAAACCCATGTGTGGTTTTCTAAAAATTCATATAGAGTGTCTAGCTTCAGAGTCTACAAAAAGCCTTAAAAACATTCCTTTCTTTGCCCACTCACTCCTACGATACCCTGATACTGTTCCAAAGTATTTTGCTTCAAAAGTCAAACTGCAATCCAGCACCTTCCTTCTTTCTCTAACTTACTCCCTTTCTACTCTTTCATGACACAGGTCGGAGTAACTTTGCTTAAGCATGAAAGAATATCTTTCATTTAGGAGTTAGGGAGAGGAACATTCATGTGAGAATTCCAAAGTTCTCTTCGCTGGGCTGCTTCAGGACAGAGACTGAGTAGTACCCTTGATCCATAAAATCATCTGTGCCCAGTGCACATAGAATTCATCCTAGAAGGCTAACATGAAAAGAAGCTAATGAAACCACTAGTGATAGAAGTGTGTTTAGGTTCAAGAAGAAACAAAGGATGCTGAGGAACTGGAGTCCAGAAATTACTGTCCCTTGGGCCGAAGCACCAGGAGGAGGTGACAGTGCCCCTGGAGCCCAGTGAGAACTGGAGCTGAGAGTAAATGCTGCCCAGCAGCAGCTATAGCCAAGGAAGGCCCAGCTCCTGGAAGAGACTGGATCAATGCAGAGGGCTTTATGGGGAAAGAGTCCCCTGCTTCTCCTGCTCACTCTTCTCCTGCCTCCTGATCCCCAGTCACCAATTAGCAGGAGAGCCTGAGCGACAGGGTGGGCAAGGCTCAGTCTCCCAGGGCACAGAGCAGGGAAAACAGAGTCAAGAACAGACAGACAGAAAGACAAACAGAACAACCAGTACAGCTACCTCCTGCTTACATAAACATCACTGCTTAGCCAGCAGTCCTGGTTACTTCCTAAGCATGAATGCTATTCTGTCGAGTAGAATCCTTTGTTATTTTCCTTACTTCCTAGACTATATCCAAGCCAAGATCTCAGTCTGAGCTCAAAGAAAAATACCCTAGAAACTCCTCTGAAGGAAAATGCAGAAGGCACTTCATACCCACCCTACGCTGGGAACAGATAGTCAAGAACTGCCCACTCCTATCAGCTGTTCTGCTGCCCTTATAGCCTGCTCCAGATTATCAGTGAAATGACTACAGCCAGAGACGCTGTGAGTTCTCACATACTTGATACATTTGCTATTAAAAGATTTTCTCTCTTAGAACTTGCCATTTCACAGAGGATGTTTCGCATGGTTCTGAATCAACTCCTGTGTCCTCTAGAGGTGTACTGATCTTAGAGCTTATAGACTTTCTATGAAGGGTCAAGAGAGATTTAAGTTTAGGACTCAGGACTCAGGAACCCAGGCTTGGGCTAACATCAACCCTCTTTCATCTTATGATATCTATTCGGAGATTTGGAGTGCCACTTTGGGTACCCTAACCATCATCATAGCAATATGTTCACAGATTAAAAAACACAAATTCCTTGTTTAAGGCAATACTTAATTTACCTTAAACATATAAATGTTATTTTGGGATTACCTTTAGCGAGATACAAAGTTGGCTTCGCACATTCCAAAAATTTATAGAGTAAAAATTTTAACCAGGAACAGTTAGGAAAAAATAAGGAAATGCATTTAGGTGTACTGAATCTGTTTCATTTGCCAAATTCCACTTTGATAAACACACTGAAAGTGAGCTCAGATTCACTAAATATTTATTGCCAGCATAGCACGAATTTTACTTAAAAATTCACTTTGAGTTTTGAAAGTTTCTCTTCTTGTGTTGGCAAATAACCTTCCTTCTGAGTAGTTTTGAGCATCCTAATTTCAATACATAGTGGATCTTCTGTGTCCACGGGTTCTGTGTTCATGAATTTCATGGAGTGAAAATATTTTTTAAAAATGGATGGTTGTCATGGAATATTATGCAGCCATCAAAAACGATGAGTTTGTGTCCTTTGTAGGGACATGGATGAACCTGGAAACCATCATTCTCGGCAAACTGATAGAAGAGCAGAAGATCAAACACCGTATGTTCTCACTCATAGGCGGGTGTTAAACAATGAGAACACATGGACGCAGGGAGGGGAGCACTACACACTGGGGTCAGTTGGGGGAAATAGGGGAGGGACGGTGGGGGTTGGGGAGCTGGGGAGAGATAGCAAGGGGAGAGATGCCAGATGTAGGTGATGGGGAGGAAGGCAGCAAATCACACTGCCACATGTGTACCTATGCAATAATCTTGCATGTTCTTCACATGTACCCCAAAACCTAAAATGCAATAAAATAAATAAATGGGAAAAAAAATGGATGGTTGTGTGTGTACTGAGCCTGTTTAGACTTTTTTTCCTGTTATTTCCTAAACAGTATAGCACAATAACTACTTAGCATGAACACTGTACTAGGTTTTATAAGTAATCTAAAGTATGCAAAAGGATACGCATAGGTCGTATGCAAATATGACACCATTTCATATCAGGTATTTGAGCACCCTTGGATTTTGGTATCAGCAGGGTGCTCCTGAAACCATTGTTCTAGGGATACCAGGGCTGAGTGTACGTGATGGGTTTGAAGACTCTTGTATTTCTTATTGGCGTTTCCGTCTCCTGGCTTGAAGCCTCAGTCACCTCTCTCTTGCTTTAGGGGAAGCCATGAGAAATTAAACACAAAAAAGCAAAAAAAAAAAATCTCTTTGGGTAGCGGCAGGGGCCGTGACAGTTACGGAAGAGTGTGATCCTGCCAGCATGACCCCACTCTGAGACCACCATAGCACCCCCTCAAGCTCGCATTTGTACATCACATTTTCCTTCACAGTCCTCCTCTGTGCCCTTGTTTCTTCTCTTCCTATTGTTATCACCTTAGTCCAGGTCCCTATTTATTTATTCTTATCCACTGAAGTAGACTGTTAATAATCTTGCTGCCAATCGTCTTCTTTATTATGGATGCCACTGCTAGGTACAATTTTCCCAAATCACTATCTGATTGTGGCACAAAACAAGCCTCCCAAAGCCACCTACCTGCCTGGAGCCGCAGTCTTACTTAGTCTGCCACATGAGGCTCAAATCTCCTAGCCTGGTATTCAAACACCCCACTCTACTTTTTAATTCACTTATAAACCTACTCTTCTAGGTAAACACATTACTCAAATTAAGGAGAAATTTCTGTTATCCAATTTTTGCCCCTCTGATTTTTTTTATTATTTATGCTTTCTACAAAAAGGAGCCAAGGTTTTCTTCAAAAGAATAAAATGTGTTATATGCCATAAATTCAATACATGTCAAACAGTTATGGAAAGCATTTTATTGAAGATTGCTGGCTGGGCCTGGTGGTTCATTTCTGTAATCCCAGTACTTTTTGGGAGGCTAAGGCAAGCAGATCCCTCAAGCCCAGGAGTTTGACACCAGGCTTGGCAATATAGCAAAACCCTGTCTCTACCAAAAAAAAAAAAAAAAAATTAATTGAGTATGGTGCACACCTGCGGTCCCAGCTACTGGGAGGGTTGAGGCTACAGTGAGCCATGAATAGACCACTGCACCCTATCCTGAATGACATGACACTACAGTGAGCCATGAACAGTCCACTGCATTC
Organism: Cebus imitator; assembly: GCF_001604975.1. Taxonomy (NCBI): domain Eukaryota; kingdom Metazoa; phylum Chordata; class Mammalia; order Primates; family Cebidae; genus Cebus; species Cebus imitator. The sequence goes on from NW_016107446.1 coordinate 3,150,732, forward strand.
CATCCTGGGTGACAGTGAGACCCTGTCTCAACAAGAGTGTTAAGACTTCCTGAAAATTAGGATAGGTGAAACCTCTCCTCCAACTCATCCTCACATTCAATTTTCTTCACATCCTTCTTCCTCCTCCTTACTTCTGCCCTTTTTAAACAATCCATTTCACATGACCCCTCATTTTCGAAGTCCCCTCAAAATGTGTTACAATGTCACGCAGTGATGTTTTCTTCCTCTGAACAACCTAGTTCTTATTGACACAGTTCTTGCAGTGCTTTGTGCTGCAGTTATTTGCACTGTAGTTATTTGTGTCAATTCTTTTTAACCTTATGCAATTTTAGGTTTCATGAACAATGTTATTACGTCATATTTTTCTAACTTCCGTTTTCCCTTTGTGGAATGCTGGCTTACACATAGTAAATACTTATCAAAACACTTGGTATGTAAACCATTAATTAGGAAATGGCTGGTTTTTCTTTGGTTCTTTCCAGTTAAGTCCTAGCACTATATTGACTACCTTTGTCCCCTTAGTTCCAAATCACTTTCACGAATAAAGCTAAATAAAAAATTGTATGCTTACATATCTTTTGGCTATGGTCTTGAGCTCTTTAAGAAAGCTCAGAAACAGTGAGGACACTGTCAGCTACCTAACTTCAGTTATCAATGCCTGAGGGAAAGTTCTTGTTATTGATAGTTTCTGCACTGTCCTAATACTGCATCATTCTTCATAAATAGTTCTTTGCTAAACTTGGACATGCAAAGATTACTTTTCCATTTGATGAACTTCAACACCATCATCAACAGTGATTATAGTCACTTATGTGTGATGGCACAGATATTGCATAGCTGTTTTTTGCAACTGAAAGCATACGATTAGAAAAAGAGGCCATTACACAAGAATTATTCTCTAGGCTGCATGTTAAATCTAAAATCAAAGTACAGTTTAATCGACTATTTCATAACAATTGCAGTATTTTTAAAAGGGAGTGACACAATTATTTAAGCAAGTGATGTAGAGGATTGATAAGTCCAATATGTAATTTGGGGAAGAAAGAAAGGGAAAGAAATGTGCCTCTCTTTCCTTCTAACTCAGAAGTGATAAAAGCAACAGTAATATTTGAATATAGTCCCTTGGTGCCCCTCAAGATAGGACAAACAATTAGTAATTTTCTGTGAAATTTGGAACCACATTTATATCTTATTTGTCCTAAATGGCAAGTGGTGTACACTGGTGCAGAGTGAGGGAGAATGGGATTTTCCACTGGAATAGCCTACACCTAACCACTGGCCAGCACAGGAGCCACCATGTAACTATTGAGCATATGAAATGAAGCTCATCCAAATTAAGATCTACCATAAATAAAAATTATCACTGGATTTTGTGAAGATCTTATTAAAAATAATCTAAAGTATCTCATTAATACCATCTTATATTATTAGTTTTGAATCGGTCATATTTTGGAGACATTGGGTTAAGTAACTATACTATTTGAATTAATTTTACCAGTTTCTTTTCACTTTTTAAATGTAGCTCTCATTATATTTCTGTTGTATTGTTGGCCTAGACCATGATTCTGTTTGTTTAAATGATTGCCCAACATATAATTATTGAATTATAAATCCATAAAATACTTCAAAAGCCCATTGGAATGACCCAACATGAACATCATGAAATGAGAATTAGATATTAATGTTCAAGTAAGGTGAAATAGGCAGTTTTCCTGAACTTAACTGCATTCATTAAGAGCACTTCCCAGGTTACTTAGCATATCTTTTCCATTTGCTCCGTAGAACCATGCCAGCCATACATTTTCATCTTCAATGTGCAGATGAGAACACATCTGGGGCACAGTAAGGAGGACGTATTAAGGTTCACAGAGTCAGTAGCGACAAAACTGAGCCTCAAACACAAATCTGTGTCTCCAGATCTTTTCTCTTGAGTTCATTGTCATTAGGACTAAATTTAATTATGTGCTGTATTAGTCAAGGGTTTACAGAAAAATAGAACCAAAGGGATCAGAGAAGATGCATGGGGTCCTTTAGGGACACTGAGGACCTCCTTCCAAGGGTAACTTACAGCCCCAAGAAAGGATGTGTCCTGCCATCTCTCCCAGGGTGGGTGAGCAGGTCTCACACAATAAGTCCTCTCTAGCATTCCAGTCTCCCTAAGCCTTTTGGTACCTTCCTCTATGGTATACCAAGGCCTCTCTGGCATTCAGCTTCACTTAATGCAGGCCACATTTTGGTTCTTGTTTCAGCAAACTAATTAAACAATTGGGACCTTTCCTAACCCCTTGAGCTACAAGAGTAAATCTAGAATTTCTGCTTAGTAGGCCCGTGTCAATACATTTGACCTGATCTGATTTATGTTTCTTCCAGCATACCACACCCTTATATCCATGCTTACATGTTTACCATGGATTTTGTTTGTATGAACTGAACAATAATGTAACTCTTTTGGAGTGTTACATATCTGTTCATGGTTCATACTTCATAGTTGAATCTAGTTATGGGTCTAGAAGTAAAGAAGGGAGGTAGAAGTGAAAAGAATCAGTAGTATTTTGAAAGGTTAATGCCTCAGGGGAAACCATTACAGGTTTCTTGGGTAAAGCAGGGTGAGCCTCCACAGACAGGGTGTAAGGGCTGCTTCTACTGGGAAAAAAATTATACTCTAATTTTAGGAGTTCAGTGTCCCCACCTTAATCAGAGTTTTTTTATATGTCCCCATTCCAAATTTCAGGCTCTCATTTCTTCCCAATATATGCTTTCACTTTAAAGCAGACATCCGACATGATTGGGAAATTCATTTAGTGTTGTAAGTCAGCCACTTGGAGGAAAAGACTTTGGCTTGGTTTTCAGCAGCAATTTCAGCTCTGCTGCTACAGAACATAAGATTTCTTTCAGGGAAAACATGGAGACTTTCAATTTTTTAAAATTATACTTTAAATTCCGGAATACATGGGCAGAATGTGCAGGTTTGTTGCATAGGTATACATATGCCATGGTGGTTTGCTGCATCCACCACCCCATCATCTACATTAGGTGTCTCTCCTAATGCTATCCCTCCCCTAACCCCTCACCCCAGAAAGGCCCCGGTGTGTGATGTTCCCCTCCCTATGTCCATGTGTTCTCATTATTCAACTCCCACTTATGAGTGAGAACATGCGGTGTTTGGTTTTCTGTTCTTGTCTTAGATTGCTGAGAATGATGGTTTTCAGCTTCATCCATTTCCCTGCAAAGGACATGAACTCATCCATTTTTATGGCTGCATAGTATTCCATGGTGTATATGCAGCTCTTGATCTGAGAATTTATGTCCCTGAGCTTATCCTTTTGTTTCTCCACTTTGTCCATTGACATTAGGAACAACCAGCCAATCTCATTCATCATGCTTATTAGTTCAACAAAAATGTTCTGGGATATCACATACATGATCACCAAGACCTGGCTTCTTGTAAGTTTTTGATTAGAGTATTCAATGGTGATATTTTGGGTATATCTGCTGCAAAATCATGCTATGGATTATCAATGCTCTTTTTACTACTAATTCTTAAAACCCTGAAACCAATTTAAAGAAATCGTCTTTAAGTTTCCATTCTCCCTGAATAACTTTCAGTACCAAAATCTGATTAGTCAGGGTTCTCCATAAAACTAGACCCAATAAAATGAATATACATATGTAGATATATACACACACACCACGCATACATTCATACATGTGTGTATATATATACACACACACATAAATGCTCATGTGTAATATATATATACATACATTCATATATACACACACATATATGAATGTATGTATATACATATATATATATTTTATATATGAGTATTTGCATATTGGCTTATTTGTGGTTTATGTGATTTGGGGGCCTTGTAAATGCTAAATTTATAGGACAAGTGGGCAGGCTGGAAATTCAGAGGAGAGTTTATGTTGCAATGTTGATTCTGAAATTCACAAGGAAAGCCAGACAGACTGGAGACTCAAACAGGGTTACAATCATGAGACAGAATAGCTTCTTCTTTGAGAAAGCTCAGTTGTTGCCCTTAATGCCTTCAAGTGATTGGATGAAGTTCATCCATATTATGGAGAGTAATCTGCTTTACTCAGAGTCTGTTGATTTAAGAAGAATCACATTTTTAAAATTCCTTCATAGAGCATCCAGACTGGAATATGACTGAACAACTCAGCACCATAGGCCAACCAAGTATACACATACAATTAACTATCATATGCCTTTAATGATACAGGTTAAAAAGCTTATAACTAAGTATTTGTGTATTGGCTTCAGCCATTAGAAGCAGGGGGTGCCATAAGTAGTAGTCATAATGTGATTGTCAGTCTTTACCAGATAAACCACCTCCCTGGATTATGTTGACAAGAATTTAGAAGTCTAGGATAATCATCACAAAACAACAGCTAAAACAACAGTGCTTACTAGGTGTCAGGGGTTATATTAAATATTGTGTATTTATTAATTTATTTTAATTCCCACAAAAGCCATATAATAGTTGCTGCTATTATATTTTTAAAAGATGCACAAAATGGCTAAAAAAATTATTCAAAGTCTTGAAACTAGGAAGTGGCAAAGCAGGAAGCAAACCCAAAAAGTCTGATTTCTGAGCTGATTATCTCAGAGAAACAAGGGAGAAAAAGTATCAGCCCACAAAATACTTGTGAGTCTAGTGGAAAAGGAAATAACCAGTATTTGCAGATTAACTTCGATGAAATGTAAGATTCAGTTACTCTCAATTATAAAACCAAATAATAATTTCAACTTTGAATAACACTTGCGAAAAGATGGACATACTATTTATGAGCTAAAGGCTGAAATACAGCCTTAATTGTTAAAATTAGAGATGTAATAATTACATACTATATATAGCATATATGTATATACTGTATGTAGGTGTTTAACAGTAAATTGTTAAGATGATGGTTAAGGGTATAATTCTATCTCCAGAATGAGAAAACATAAACTTTAAAGATTAAAAAAAAAAAAAGAAAAGAAAACAAAAGCCCTAGTGCAATAAAAGCTAGGAGGTCTAATATTCCGTTTGACAAAAAGAAGCCACAGGGAAAATTAGACCTTAGAAATTATTGACCTTAGAAAACAAGGGCCAATAATGCCCATTCTTGGATTTTGTTTGAGTAGCTAGAGAAGAAAGATGAAAAGAAAAAAAAAATTCTCTAGTTTTGAAGAAAATCAGTTTTTATAAGTTGCATTGAGTTGTTTTCTACAATATACCCTAACCTAGCTGTTACACCAGCAAGCTTCCGGAAACCGTCGCTCAAATGCTCTGTTATTTGGCTTGTGGAAAATAGGTTGGCATTAAAAGCAGGGCCTTTAATGTCATTCTATTGGATTCTGGAATTCTGCTCTCCCAGTTGTTCTTTGTTGTCAGTCCGGAGGTGTAAAGTGACTAGGTGTCTGCAGCTCTACCTAGTGGCAAATTCATTCTGCTGAGGGTTAACATTCTTTCAGCATCCAATTGGATGCAGACATGTTTAGAAACTGCTGAGAGAGAATATTCAGAAGTGCTAAAATGAGGCCTCGCTAGTGCCACAGAGATTTTTTTTCTGAAGCCTGAATAGGGATCACATGTGTTTTAGAGCCTAGGTTGTTAAGCAGCTTGTTATATACGATATTTTGAAATCCCTTCACTAATTATCAAGACAGAATTTTAAGCATCTACTACAAGCAGAACATGCTACTCTACTGAGAGCTATAGGAATTCAAATATCTTTTTCTTTTTTATTTCTCTGCCTGGCAAGACATTTCATCCATCTGGATCCTACTCAAATGTCATCTCCTTTGTAAAGTCAATCAACCCAGGAAAGCAATGTTCTCTCCCCAGTCCTATCCACCTACGGTCCTTTGCACATACATTAAATATAGCACCATCATTTTGTAGCATGGTTATCAGATAATGTCAATCTCCCCATTTAGGACTATGCATCACTTACAGCAAAATCCATATAGTCTTCATATAGGTATTCCCAGAGCCTAGAGATATTGGATTTTGTCTTCTCAATATTCAGACACAGTAGAATTCTCTGTTTTGTCTTTTATTTCATTTTAATTGGGGAAAAAATAAAGTAAAAATTGTCAGGATATAGTGGCTTACACCTGTAATCCCAGAATTTGGGGAGGCTAAGGCAGGATTGCTTGAGGCCAGGAGTTTGAGTTAGCCTGGGAAACACAGTGAGACCTCCATGTCTACCAAGAAAAATGATAAATATAGAAAAATAAAGAAAAAAAGAAAAAGCTGGGCATGTGCCTGTAGTCTCAGCTATTTGGGAGGCTGAAGCAGGAGGTTCACTGAGGCCAAGAATTTTGCAATGGCCATGAGCCATGATTGTACCCCTGCACTCCAGCCTGGGTGACAGTAATACTCTATCTTTAAAATAATAATAGTAAAGTAAAAAGAAAGAAGGATCAGAATATGTGATGAAAATTTGGTAAAGATAAAACATCTAGAAAATATGCGATTTTAAAAACTATATTAATGTCTAACAGAGAAATAGAGGAACAAGCTTTCCATTTTTGAGAAACTACAATAAGCAACAACAATAATGGAAAATGAATAGCTGCAATTCGTTGAACAGCTGACAGTTCGCTATGTGACTTCTATAAGAGCAATTCCTTACAACAACCCCATGAGGTAGGTGTCATTATCCCAGTTTAGCAGGTAATAAACAAAGGCACATTAGTTGCCCACACAATTGAACACCTGAATCATTTTGGAAGATTTTAAAAAAAATCATGGTTGGGATCTATACCAGAGCAACTGTGATCAAGCCTGCTAGTTGTGCAAAAAGTTCCCTCCTGCTCCATTTCCAAAGTCGTTATAGTGAATATACGGATGAACAGCAAGGGAAAATACTTCCCAGCCTCCTTTGCAACTTGGTGAGCCAAGCGAGTTAGTGGAACCTGAGCAGAAGTGATGTGTGCCGCCTCTCACTGCATATGCCCGATGGCTTCACAAAGCAATCTGACTAAAGCCTAGACATAGCAATCCAGCCTTGACCATGCTGGTGATTTAAGGGCCTTCGATCCATGCTGTCCAAAACAGTCCAAAACAGTGACTACTGGCTACATGCGGCCGTGTAATTTAAGTGAATTAAATTTAAACCAAAGTAAAAATTTGGTTCCTCAATCACACCAGATATTCTTCAGTCACTCAAGTGTCACCTGCGATGAGTGGCTACTGTATTGGACATCATAGACATAGATTTCCACCACTGCAGAAAGTTATCTTGGGCAGCACTGCCCCAGGGGGTGAAGTAGCCCCATGACGACACAGGAAAGAGCCAGCATTTGTGAATTTCCATGTGGAGAGCTCCACCTCTGATCTAGACTCTTTGACTGTTTCAGGAATAAGATTTTCTTTCACTAAACCATAAAATTGAGGGGGCCTATTTGTTGTAACACTTAAGCCCACCTTAACTTTCAAACCAACAGAATCTAATTTTCTGAAGATGGTATCTATACCTCAGCATGTAAAAAATATGTATAACTCAGGGGACAGGGGTGAAAGGAATGGCATCAGCAAATTTTCAGACAGGCAACTTCAAGCTCCTGTCCAGCTACAGAAATATCAAACATCAAAAGCCAACATAACTGGTCAGGAAATGCTTTCAAAGAGCTCTAGAAAACTTTCAAAGGCTTATAGCAACCAAGGTGTTGCTGAGCCAGCAAAAAGACCACTTAAACATGATAGGAAAGCTTTATGACATTTTTACTTGTCCTTGCTCCACTCCCTTCCTTGACTTGGCAGCATTCAGGAAAACAGAAGGCCAGATTCCTAGTTAGGGCCACGGTGCCTGGTTCTGGAAAGAGTAGAGCAGAGCAGAGTTTATTAGCAAATTTTTGTATATGCCTGTTCTAACTTGCCCAGGGTCTACCTGAAGGACAGACACAGGGTGCTCCTCTCTGTGTCACATAACCTAGAATTTACTGAGGCCTGAAAAGCTGTAGGCATTGCTTTAAAAAACACTATAAGCCACACTAACAACCCACTGATGCCTGAAGCAAAAGATTAGCTGGAGACATGCAATAGAGGCCCCAAAGGAACAGTGACGGTAGAGTTTCTTTGAAAAATTTGTGCATTCAAAAGTAGGTTGTGTAAGAGAAACTTTAGAAAGCCATGCACACACTCAAAGAGGCCCTGAGAAGAACCTCAGCTTTCAGATCACACTCATCTCTCAGCTCAGTGCACAACTCCTAAGTGTTAAAAAAATTACCCAGCACAGGGATGATCTGCAAAGACTGTGGGTGATGTTTGTTTGTTTCTTGTGTGTGTGTTCTGTTTTGTGCTCTCTCTCTCTCTATTTCTATTTCTCTCTCTGTCTTTCTCCTGTTCAAGGAAATCTGCTAAAACTAACTGAACACAAGTTAGAGGACAAAGATTACAGCGACTGCACGTGATAAAGAACACAATCTTTGCAAAAATAATTTTTAAAAGTTGCTGAATGTATGGACTACTATTGCTGTCAACAATCAGGAAAAAAATAGGAAAATCAAAGGAAAGGAGAGTATGTGATTAACAAGGTTGCTACAGTGTAATATTCAAAAGTCCAGTTTTCAGCAAAATATCAGCAAACATACAAAGAAACAAAGCCATAGCTCATTCAAAGGAACACAATAAATTGTTATTTATGATTCCAATAAATTACAGAAACCATCCCTGAGGAAGCCCAGATATGAGACGTACTAAATATTACTACAGAGCTAATGAAAAACATTGACAAACAAATAAGAAAAGATCAGGAAATTATATATGAAAAATGACATTGTTGGTAAAAAGATAGAGATTTTTATTTAATGTGTACAGAGATTTTGTTGGAGATGATGAAAAAGATTTGAGAACAGTGGTAATGTGTGTACAACATTATAAACGTCATTAATGCTCCTGAATTTTCCACTTAAAATGGCTAAAATGATACATTGTACATAAATATTACCATCATATATTATTAAATATCAAAATGCATTTGAAGGTTTATGAAGTTTCCTTTGGAGATTGCACATATGTGAAGTTGTTCCCTGTTACTAAGCAGTGATAGGATTTACATGATTATCTCAGGGAGTGCCTCATAGAGTTCTTAGCATATACATCCTCTGTTCTCAATAAACAATTCTTAAATTAAATGGTGTATAAATGCAAAAGTTTTTACTAAACCACAGACATACATATCTGGAATCTCTAAGGAATGTATAACGCTGGCCAGATCAGATCACACTTATTCATGAGCTTCCAGTCCCTCACACACTTGCACAGATACTCACACACGTGGGCATGTTTTATTTCTTGACTAATTCTTCCAATTCTATTTCAAGTGTGACAGCAGTAGAAGCATAAGAAAAATTAGAATAGGATAATTGGACATGGAATCAAATTGTAAAGCAACAGCACTGTCAAAACAGAAGTGTTTTAGAAGTTCCAGACAGAAGATGATTAATGACCAAAGACCAAAGGTCACATGCAGGTAGAAATGACAGGAAATGATACCTTGCATATGGCCAGAAAACAAAAGAGAATGGGGAATGTCTGTAATAGTAGTAGCTGCACATGTAGAAAGAAAACCTTAGAAGATTTAGAAGGCTATAAAGTTTAGAGTTAAGGGTGAAGTGTATACCACAATATTTTAGTATATAACCTATAAAATTGTAGGCACTTATAATATACACAAATAAATAGCACCAGGAGGTATAAAAGCAAATAGAATAGGGAAGATAAAGTATTATTATATACTTATAGCATTCTAGCAAAGTACTGAACTCAAAATAAAATTTAATAAATATTTGACCATTGAATGATGTATTAGTTCATGAATCTTAAAAAGTGATAAAATCATTTATTTAGGGCTAAAGCAATGGAAAATAAAAATATCTCTGAGGGAAGCCATGATTTATGCCATCACTGGTTTCAGTAATACATGGCATGGAAACGGCAAATGAACACATGAGGCCAGGAAAGAGGGGAACAGAAAATGGCAGCAGGATACCCAGGAGCATAAACTGGGGATGAGATGGAAGTGACAATGGTGTCCAGTAGAGTAAGGATAGAAATTGATGGTTAGAAAACATATTGAATAAGGATAAAACTGGATTTTTTTGAAACAATGAAGCATAGTTAAAAGTATAACATGCATGAGTCTGGGCACATTGCCTCACACCTGTAATCTTAGCACTTTGGGAGGCTGAGGCAGGCGGGCCACATGAGGTCTGGGGTTCTAGACCAGCCTGGCCAACATGGCGAAACCCCATCTCTACTAAAAATACAAAAACTAGCTGGGTGTTGTGGCATGTGCCTGTAATCCCAGCCACTTGGGGCGGGGGGGGCGGTGAGGCAGGAGGATCACAAGTTCAAGAGTTTGATGTCAGCCTGACCAACATGGTGAAACCCCGTCTCTACTAAAAATACAAAAATTAGCCATGTGTGGTGGTGCCTGTAATCCTAGCTACTCAGGAGGCTGAGGCAGGAGAATTGCTTGAACCTGGCAGGTGAAGGTTGCAGTGAGCCAAGATCACGCCATTGCGCTTCAGCTTGGGTGACAAAGTGAGATTCTGTCTCATTAAAAAAAAAAAGTATAGTAGGCATAATCTTAATTGCCAGTAATTTTTAGAATTTTAGATTTGTAAGCTGATGCACACCTGGTAAATGATATTATAGCATATTTCACTTTATTTCTTGAGACTTGGAAATATATAAATTGATATTCCTCAAAGGGAAAAATATGAGGATTGAGAGTAAATCAGGCATGACTTTTAGTTGTTTTGTTAAATAACTAATTCATCTATGCATTACATCTTTCCATCCACAGAGTCAGACACTGCAGAACATAGATTATACCAAATTGGTGGGAAAAACACAGACATATGGGCATAATTAATAGCAGTAACAAAAACATGGAATGAGAGCCTTTTTCAGAACACAGGTTATTAACATGGGAATTCCAAGGGTTTCTATTTCTTCCTTCGCCCTCTCGTTTTTAAAACAATATTATACCTTAGGACAAGAAGTCTGGTTTAAAATTGAAAGAATGTCAAACCCTTGAGAATAACAATACAGTTCAGTAATAGGACTCAGGCTGATGCTGGGCAGAACCAAAATGTCTTGAAATTGTATCCAAATAATAATCTTTCTGGTAAAATATATATTTTATATGCCTTATCTGCAAAAGCTAGAAATACAGAGTTATTCTACAGTTATTAATGCCATCGTGGATATATTTTTGCTTTTTTCCAGTTCCTTAAGAAACTGTTGTCAACAGCAATTAAAGAGCCTTGGGCTTATTTCACTTGGGAGAGCAAACGCACAAAACCTGAGCTAATCTCAAGTCTGGATTTAACAGTGAGATTAATTTACTTGCTCCTGAGCCACATGGAAGGTTTTATTATGAAGCAAGTTCTGAAAGAATTTCAGCTTAGTATGTCAGGCAAAATGTTTAGACTTTTGTTTATACACTCTTTCATAATTTACATAACAAACAGGAAAATAATAACTGGTCGAAAATCCAAGGAATCAAAAATCCAGCTCTGTGGCTATCAGAAGACTATTCATGAATTCTTACAACACTGGAAATGTTCAGTGAATATTTATTTTTGGAGCAGCATGATGATTAAATATCAATAAAATTTCTGATGGCAAAATGGAGGATGACATGGAGACTTATTACAGGTCATCTCTTCAATAGTGTTCTGCATTTGCACAAACTCCAATCATTCCTAAATAAGGGTGTCAAAAGGCTGTAGGCACCTAGGGGAATGGGAACAATCTCCCTGAACCTAGAATGTTCTTTAATGAAATATTTTGTGTCTTGTTACATGATTTGTCTTCTTCAGGGGAACTAGTCAAATTCACATATCTCCATGTCTTCTGCCCAGAATCTCCGTGTACAGCTTCTTGTTTAAAACACTTGAAAATACATCTCTATTTTGTGAGAAAGGAAAATCAGGTGTTGGTGAGGGTTTAAGATTCTGTATTTTCTGGAGAGATAAGACAGTACAATTCGAGCATCCCTAATGAGAAAACCCAAAATTCCAAACACTCCCAAATCCAAACATTTTGAGTGCTGACACGATACCACAAGTAGAAAATTTCACACCTTCCCTCAGGTGATGGGTCCCAGTCAATGTGTCGGCACACAACATACCATTTATCCAGCACCCTCATGAGGAGAGTGCCTCCTCATCCCTAGAAGACCCATTTCCTGGGTCCCTCCACCACATCCGATGTTTCTTTTCACCTAAAAAAAAAAAATCAGTATACAGTAACCTTTTAATCAAAACACAGCACCATAGGTGGAGACCGAAAGCTACCACTCTTCTGTTGCTGTTGCTTAACAGCTGATTCAGGTGTCCAATGAGGCTACCGTGCTGCTTGGTTACCCTGGACACGTTAGTTTTCACTGTTTTATTTTCTGGCATATTTTTTACTGTTAACTACTTACATATGAATAAGTGTAAGAAAATGATTGCTTATTGGTAAATCCAGAGCCAGGAAGGATGGTGATGATAAACAACCACAGATGGCCCACATGCTTGGCTGAGATAGTGACACCTTTGCTTTCAGTTCAATGTACGAGAACTTAGTTTCATGCACAAAATTATCTTTAAAATTATATAAAATTACCTTCAGGTTCTGTGTATAAGAAATATTTGAAGCACAATCAAATTTCATGTTTAGACTTGGGTCCCATCCTCCAAATATCTCATGATTTATATGCAAATATTCTCAAATCCAAAAATAAAAAAAAAAATCCCCAAATCGGAAACACTTCTGGTCCAAAGCATTTTGGATAAGAGATACACAACTTGAGGTAACTCAAGGTAAGGCCTTGAAATTTCTGCTACTCCCTCCCACAGGCCTGGAGAATACTTCTCTTGAAGGTTCTGTAATATGCCACCCAAATTCATTAAGAAAAAGTTCTATTTTCCAACTTACAATACAGGAGCTCAAGTGGCATTTTTCACCAATCCCACGCAAATCATTTTTCATGTCATAGCTGTTGAATTTAGTCATAAAATAGCAGGATATGTTAAAGAACTGACTCTGCATATCTCATACCATCAAAATAAGCCATTCATTAACGGCCTTCTATGTGAATACAGGGTGGAGCCAAAGAATAGAAAATGGTGTCAATGCGGAGAAGGCTGCTGGAGGTTAAATGATGCAGCAGAGACAGGGACACAACCTTGCCTAGCATTGTTGTAAAAATCAAGGCTGATCACAGAACAGAGAGATAGCTTACCAGAAAGTGTCCAAAATATTAACAGAGACTCAGTAATCAGTCCAAGGTGATTTGTAAAATATTTTCTTTGAAAAAACCCTTTGCTGTAAGAATTGAAATTCATTTCTTCATGTTGGTAAAATAATCAGGTTTTGAGTTCAGCTGCAGCACCCAATGGGACTTTTTTTTTCCCATTTATTTATTTTATTGCATTTTAAGTTTTGGGGTACATGTGAAGAACATGCAAAATTGTTGCATAGGTACACACGTGGCAGTGTGATTTGCTGNATTGTTGCATAGGTACACACGTGGCAGTGTGATTTGCTGCCTTCCTCCCCATCACCTACATCTGGCATCTCTCCCCTTGCTCTCTCTCCCCCACTCCCCCCCCCCCCCGGGCCCTCCCCTCTTTCCCCCCAACTGACCCCAGTATGTAGTGCTCCCCTCCCTGTGTCCATGTGTTCTCATTGTTCAACACCCGCCTATGAGTGAGAACATGCAATGTTTGATCTTCTGCTCGTCTGTCAGTTTGCTGAGAATGATGGTTTCCAGGTTCATCCATGTCCCTTAGTTTAACAAACCCTTGGGACTCCCAACATTATTATTGGCAACAATTGTCCCCTCTCCACTCTGAGAGATATAGGACAGGAACCTGAGCTTATTCATGAGGATATCAGTCCTGAGGCCCCCTCTTCAGTGGGAGTTGTCATCACAAGAGTCCTCTCAGCCATCCGGACTCTGTTTTCTCTGGCTCTTTAGGAGAGGGCTCACATGTGAAGGAAAAGACTCACATGGACAGATTGCAAGGACTTCCGAAGCTTAGAAGGTTCATGACCCACAAGAACCAAAACCCTTAGTAACAATTCTATAGGCCTAATAGCGTCTCTGCAAGAGACATGCCCAGTGGCAGCAGTCACCAGCATCAGGGAAGCGCAAAGCTGCGATTTCCCACGAGGTGTTCAGTGTTTAACTGCAATTTGCCAATCAGGGGTCATTTTTACCACCAGAAATGTTGCTTGTAGCATAGTGGAAGATCCACCTTTTCTCAGGATGCTGAGAGAATAGTTAGAGAGTTACTTAATAGTTACATTTTCCTAGAGAAGGGAAAACACTTCTTAACGCTTTCACCCAAGTTGGCATTTCCCAATTTGAGTTCTGTGAAGCAATTGTTCCTCTTATGATGTATGCAAGTGCCAAAAAGAAAACTGGAAAAATAAAAAAAAATGGGATGAGAAAAGGAAGGAAGGAAGGCAGGGAGGGAGGACACAAGGGAAGGGAAAAAAAGAGAAAGACAAAGTTTGTTGACAAACACTTGCTAAGCTCCATATATTACTGTGAACTTTGAAACTCCTAGAGAAAAATACAGCACATATGATTTCCCCTACACATCATAGAGCACACTATATGCCACTAATCTCCAAGATGCCTCACATTCTTATTGGCAAAAAGAGTCCTCCCCTTCCCAAGCTGTTTTACTATAACTGCTGCATAATGCTCTTGCAAAAAAAGCTAGAGTTACATTTCATTGTTAAATAAAAAAGGGTTTTCTTAATTCTTTTTCACTAGCACAGGTCTTGTCACCAATCCTTACTTGCTTTTGGAATATTCTTGGATTCAAGGCTCTACCCTGATTAAATTCCAAATAGCAAAATTGGGAATTCAAATGAACCAATCAGGAGAGCAACAGAACCAAACTAAATTATTTTAGTTTGCATTTTGGCAAACTGGGATAATACTGAAACAGAATTTAACACACATTAAATTAGAGTGACTGGCAAGGACCCGGAGCAATTGAATATTCTATAAAATAGAAAATCTAAGTTATAGTAAATGAACAATTCTGCATGCATCAGAATAAGATGGTAACAATAAGTGCAACCCCTTTAGGCCCAAATTCTGACTGTCCTCTATAATACAATATTTCATTTTTTTCTCAATAATTTTCTACCTAAAGCTATATATAGAAAGTTTTAAATTTTGATTGTTTGATGTTTAAGTCAATTAAGTTCATAAGGAAAGATGTATGAGAACATAAATTTATGAAGAAAATAAATTTTCATGCATTCATGATGATATGAAATTTAAAAGTCTTCAATTTCCTGCCTGTTATATTTTTAAATAAAAATACAATTAAACAAACTATACAGAGAAGTCTTCTTGTAGCATATCAAATTGAATGACTGATGCCAGGAAGGTTAATGCTGGTACTGCTTTTAGCATGATCACAGTTAGCTATGAATAAGAACGTCACAAAGAGCGGTGCTGGGGAAAACATGGTATGTTCCTTCTCATCTTGTGAACCAATACAAAAATAGAGTTTATGGACACATATTTCAAACCATGATCAGTGGGAAAGCCTGAGTCCTGGCACAAATGTAAACATGGGCCTTAAATTAGCCATAAAAAGGGCGCTACACTGTGCAGGATGCGAGGCCCTGTCTAAATTTACAAGCTGTTTGCAGAGCCTCTGAGACTAATGGATGAATAAAATATTCCAGCCAACTAGTAAAGTAAGTACTATGCATGACTGAAAAGTACTGTAGCTGACTGCTCTGATTAATGAGGGGTAAATTACTGTTAACGCTTGTAATAAATGTCACAGGCTATATTTCACTGAGCAGCAGCCAGGGCGCTATACGGGGTCCACTGGTTTAAGAGCTGTGGATGAAACGATGACTAATTAATCACTGAGATGTTTTAGAATTCTGCAACACTTTCTGGCTAAAAGCAGAACAGCCCTTACGTACTGCCTAAGTGGATTGCCCTTCTCCCTTTACCTAACCCCTCCTGGGACAGGGGTGGAGTTTTATTGAATTTTCAGATCTGATTTTGTTTTGAGGCCACATATAATATGATCATGTTTAAAGAAATCCAAGTCTCCGAGCTATAAGTTGTCCTCATTCATCACGAATTTACAAGTCATCCTTAACACCCACTGCCTAGGGAGGTGGAATAAGTCTACCCTGATGAAGCCTGACTCCAGGACTCAGCTGTGTGTGGGACCTCTGTGCAGGTGGACTTGGTATAAATAAAGGAGGCATGTGCAGAAGGCCAAATAATCTAATTCAAGAAGCCAAGTGGAGCCTTGCTCAGGTAAAGAGTGGTGGGTGAGAGCTCATTGATAATTCTTCACCAAGAGAGGCTGGCTGACTTAGGAAAGCTCAGAACTGGACAGGCAGGCAGAGGTCTGTCCGAAAAGCCAAAATCGGAGCCAGGACCAGGGGAAGTCAGAAGCTGCATCAACACAGATAGACAAATGCATTTTCTGAACCATGTTATTAATATCCAGGTTACAGAGATCCCGACAATCCCAAATTGGGGTCCAGGCATATCAAAGCCTGTCCTCAAAGAGCCTCTGGTGACTGGAGGACAAATGAACATGCTCAAATTCCTATGGAGCTATTCCTGTCTGGATCATTTCTGGCACCAGGGTTCTAGGGCTGCATGCCTGCTAAGCTGCAACAGCATCACCAGAACACACCCGGAAGACAGATTTGAATTTTTGACTGAGATCGGCTGTGTGGTGATGCTACATAATCACCATCATCATCATCATCATCCCTTATTTTTGAGAACTATTTCATTTTCCAAAGAATTTTCAACAGTTTCTCACTTAATTTTCACAATCAACTTGTGAGATAAATAGATGGTAGTTTCCTCACTTTAAAATTAAAGTATCTGATGCTCAGGGAGGTTAAGGATTTGACCAAGATCACATACTTAGTGTAAGAATTGCAAATAGAACTCAGATATGTTGTTCTCTAGTTCAAGGTTGTCCATCCCCACAAACACACAAATAATGCATGAATTAATATATAATTAAAATATCCATACATTCATTCATTTACCAATGTACCTTTATACCCACTTATCTACCCATTTACCCAACCATCATCACCTTCCCTCCATCCGTCCACCTGTCAATTCATATTTCAGGGTTTATTCCACCAGACACTGCATGATTTGCCTCCCATATTCTTCTCCAGTGTTAATATGAATACAATATTGCCAATGTATGGACCCACAGGTATATAATTCTGTAGCCCTTCCATTTTCTGAACTACCATTGTTCTCTATCTATCTAACTATCAATCTACCAATTGAACTGTATGTCAAGTATCTCTAGCTCTGTATCTCTCCTCTCTCCATTTTAGTGAAGTTCTGGTCAAGGGGAATCTTTCTCACAATGAATTTCCAGACACACATCGACAAAAGTGGCTCCTTTATGTACGCCATTGGCATCTAGTGCACCTCCAAAGAGTCCTGATACACTCTGCAGTATCAGTCATCTTGCTGGCTTTGTTTTGCTCTCTAGTTTACAGGAAAGAGCAAGACTCTGTCTTCTGTATCCATTTATTACCTATTTCTAAGTGCAGTGTTTTGTTCATTGTAGAAATTCAAGAGTTGCATTAAATAAGTAATTAATTTTTAGTAATAATAGATACATAACATAATGTATTCTCTAAAATCTGCTAAACATATAATGATAATGGTTAAAAGTGTGGATATTAGAGCCAGATAGCTTCCACTTCCATTGGCCACTTTCTTACTCTGTGACATTCAGGAAAAAGAAATAACTACTCAAAACTCCTGTTTCTTTAGATGCAAAGCGAGTATATATTATCTACCTTATAAGGGTGCTGGTGGGTTGAAACAATGAGTATGAAACACTTAGAACGATTTTTGGAACATAGTAAATAAACACTAAAAAAAGATTAGATGTCATGATTAACCTTGATTTTTTTCTCATGAATTTTGGGGGTTAAATTTTTCCTTTTTTCTTTTCTGCCAGCAAAATGCTGTACTAAGAACAATGGCCCAGACACAGCACTGTGGAGTCCGTTACTTTAGTGAAAAGTAGCCCTGCCAGGCTAACGGAGGGATACACCGGTGGGAACTTACTTGACAAGAATCCTGAAGATGTGGATGCATTTTGAATTTCATACTAGAATGATGCATTTTGAATTTCATGATGCATTTTGAATTTCATGCTAGAATCCCCTATAACTGGTAGAAAATTACCAAAGGCTTTGGGAGTGCAACTAGATGACCAGTCAGAACGTCAGTGAGTTTGTACTCATTTCCTACTGTGGGCTGGACACTAGGCCTGGAGCTGTGCTGTCAATCAGGACAAAATCAACAGCATCAGTAATTTCTCTTCCAGTGACAGATACTGGGGGAAAAATAAAATAAATGTGATGATTCCAGACAAGGATCAGTGCTAACAATAAAATAAAACCGGGAAGTGTGATAGAAAGCAACAGGGGCTGCATTTGCTGGGTTGCCAAAGACCTGTGAGCTAAGACCTGAAAGATGAGAAGGACCCAGGGAAAGTGCGAGCACAAAGACATGGTGGGTTGGGATCTCCAGGTGAAGAAACAGCAACTGCAAAGGCCATTGTCAGTGAGTTCATGGGAAACCAGTGTGATAGTAAGCCAAAGGACAAACAGGGACTGGAGGTGAAAGCGAGGCTGTTGCACAGCTTAGGGTCCCTTTGCAATGCTTCAAGGGAGAAGTACCAATGAGCAGTTAGACCCACAGTGGAAGATGAGAGAACAGGGGAGAAGATTTCCTTTCCTTTCCTCTCATCTTCTCAAGACCCCAAATAGGAGATATGAGGAATGGAGGAAAGAGAACAGAAGACGAAAGAAAGGGATGTTCAGTATCTTTTGACTCTGGTCAGGACTTCAGTGGCAAATTAAATAGTATGTTAATTTCTACATCATTTTTCCCATAAATAATTCTTTAAACTTTCAGTAATGGAATATAACTTGAGATCAGATCATGCCACTGAGTTAAATAGCACAGGCTCAGCACAGAGGCAGTATGATGACTTTAGTTTTGGAATGCTGTTTGTTTCCTCCTCCTTCGCCCTCCTATCTCTTTAGAGACGCACATTTTCAGCAACCTGCACTGGCAGCTTCTGCCAAGTAATCCAGCCAGTACGTATCTGTAGTGCCTAGAAACATATTCTTGTTTACCAATCAGGTGAATTTCCTATTTCTTGAAATTTATCCTGGACACCTTCCAAGTTGATGATCTGAAATTACCGTTCATGCGAAGGTGGAAATGGAAATGAAACTAGTGTTGTTAGAAAGCATGTCCTATGGATTTATGCTTTGCCTTGGAAAGAGACTATTCTTTCCCATATTTATATTATTTGTTTCCATTCAGCTAGTAAATCTAATAAATATACATTTGTTCAGTTCTCCATCATTACACTTATTAAGCCCAGTCTTCCCCTTGCCATACCTGAGAGCCCTAACCGATCATTCTGGCTTGTAGACATTTTTAAGGCTAAAGCATCAGTAGCCAGACACAGAGAACCATATAAAATTATATCTGGAATGGATCTGAGATATTAATCTCAATTCATCCTCTAATTTTACAAAAAAGAAATGTGGAATCCAAAGAAGCAAATGACATTCTCAATGTTTTACCATGAGGCTGTGGCAGGACAATGTCTAAGTCATCACAGACTCCAAATGTAATAATTTTTCCTCCTCAGCAGAAAAGAATGACAGATTGTTATCTAATAGACAGTCTGAGCAGGCTGGTATTGTGGGAGACAAAAGGAGTTAATGACAAGGTAGCAGTCTGAGCACACTCAGAACAGGGGCTTTGCTTTGGGGACCTTTGGCTGGACAGCAGTTGTTGGAGAGGTCAGGAGGTAGATGTAAATGTGAAGAGAAATTTCTTGCACTTTACAAAATATATTGTTCTGTATAGCCGTCTTCTATTCCCAGTCTTTTCTGGTTATTATCTGGGGCATGCATAATTCTGTACTACTCAGCTATGTGCTGGCAGCAATGGCTTGTCAAACATGAAACTACAGGAGAAATCTAACTTATTATGAAAGTCAAAATTTTAGTTAATGGCAAGTATTTTAAATAATTAGTACTATGATAAGCATGTAGTATGAGAAAATACTATTATATTCAACTCAATTTTTAAGGTGAAAAATGAGGCTTCAAAATAATTTCTTATTTTAAAAAAGTCTTTTTGAGTTACTTCCTTTATACTCCCAAAGGGTATGAATTCTTTTTTGCCTAAAGAATTCCTAAGTGTCTGAAGGCAGAGGAATATTCAGGAGAATTTTAAATTAAACATTTAATCAGTTGATTAATTATTTAATTTTTAAAAGCAATACCAGTATGAAATAGTCTGACCAAATAATATTCTAAATAATATTTCATAATCAACCATTTTAATCTCAAAATTACAAAACAGTATACATTCAAGAACTCATGAATTTTTAAAACTGTATGGCTGAAAAATAGCTTTCTGCATTTGCTTCAAAATTTTTTCTGGAGATGTGTCAATTCTGACATTTTATAACAGCCTAGAGGGAGACCTTCCAACCTCAAGTCTGACAGGAAATCTGTCAGCCCACCATCAGCCCTGGGACCAAGAAATGTCACATGTGTGCAAAGAAGGTCCTTGAGGAGTCAGGAGAGGAGAAATATGACTCTTTTCAGTTATGGGTCTACTTTTTTCTACTTTAAAGACATATTTACCCCTGCAGAGAATAAGCAACTATATTTTGAGAGATAGTTTTTGATTCAAGTTAAGTGATTGTATCTTCATACATATGATTGTAAAATACTATTACATCCCTACTGTATCCCAGATGCTAGGCTGGGAGGCTGAATTGCTTTATTTTTTCCTGAGGCTTTTTAGTCTTTCAACTGCACAGAGTGTTCCTGATGCAAGTTTTTAAATTCATGTAACCATCATACCTATTAGAATGTTCCCAATTATAATGAACACGCTCTCTCTTGAACAGAAGACTTTGACCATGGATAGTAAGAGGGCAAGAAGAGAATGAAAAGGGGTATTCTCATAAGACAACTGTCATTAAGAAAACATGACAAAATAACCTATGCTAGGGTTTCCTGAAAGAATAATAGGCTAACAAACTATAGTAGAGAAATTCATGGACAACATACCATGAAGAGCAAAACACAGTGTGGCATCCTCCAATAGGACGACATGTTATGGATTGCTTCAGTGTATGTATATTTCAGCTATTTTCCTGCATATAAAGCTCTTAAAGGAAAGCAATGAAAGTAAAAAGGAAACAGGCATGGAATGTCTTACTTCTTCAAAGGAGTGGTTCAGAGAGGGAGGCACCATAAATGTGATGAGCTATGGTAATCAGTATAGATGAGCAAATTCAGGCAAGGCTCTAATGACTCATGCCAAGGTGACACCAATCAAAAGATCTTCCACTGACCATGGAAGGGCCAAGAGTGAAGTTTATATTTCTTTAAGCCCTGACTCCTTGTAACTCTGAGAAAGCAGGAAGAACATCCAATTCTGTAACCCACACCCACTCAAGATTTATTAGATTTGCTCAATATCATCATAGGGAATGAAAGAAATATTATTAATAATGTAATGTAATTACTGTTTTTGCTAAATGAATTATGCCAAATACCCTTATCTTTATAAACACACACATATGTGACTTAACTGGCAATACAATAATTTATTCTAAGGCACAATTCAATGCATTTTGTTTATGCATGAGAACTTGACTCCCTCATCATAATAGACACAACCTAGCTCAACCAAAAGATCCAATTTATTATCTTAACCCATGTGGTACTTGTTTGTTCATTATTTAATATTTTTCAAAATTTATTAACATCTACTATGTGTCTGAACATTATACTAGGTGCTGAAGCTACAAAAATAAATAATCAGACCCAGTCTCTACCCACAAGGAGCTCACAAACGTATGGGGGAGAAAAACATATGAAGAATAAATTGTACAGTGAGACATGCTGTAATTAATGTACAAAAGGGCATGAAAAGGCACTGCAATGGGCTGAATATGTCTCTCACATCTCCACGTTCATATATTTAAAATTCTCACACTCAAAGTGATAGTATTAGAAGGTGGGGCCTTTGGAAGGTGATTAGATTGCAAGTTCCAGTAAACGGCATTGGTGTCCTTATAAAACAGGTGTCAGAGAGCTTCCTCATTCCTTCCAGCATGTGTGCACACAATAAGAAGACAGATGTCTATGAACTAGGAAGCAAGCCCTCATCAGACACCAAATCTGCTGATCTTAAACTTCCTGGTGAGAATGAGAATTAACTTTTGTTGTTCATAAGCTACCTAGCTTTGTCAGCCTAGGTGGACTAAGAGGAACATGTAACTCTAAACGAGGGGGAAAAGTCAATGGTCAATGAAAACTTCACAAAAGGGGTAAACTTAGACCTGAGGCTTCAGATCAAAGTTGGAATTCTCCAGAAAAAAAAGAAGTACTGTGCAAAAGTAGGTAAATATGAAAGCGTAGAGTTTATTTTTTGGACCAGCAAGTGAATTTATAGAGGTCAGTGATGAAAAAAATAGCAATAAAGTCTGATGATGAAAAGCGGGAGCCTAGAGAGTGAGAAGCTTTGTATAGAATGCACAAGCACTTCTTGTGGCAGGCTGGAAACCATGACGCCTTTTAGGCAACTGAGTATGTGATCAAATTTCTATTTTTATAAAGCTCGCCATAAATGGTGATGCATGGATGATGAGATGGAGAAGACAAAATCGGAAAACTGGAGGCCGGGTTAGCTTTAAGGGACCAGTGAGATACTGCAGGGGAAGAGATGCTGCAAGCAGGAAGGAAAGCAATGGCCTTGAGGGGCAGTGAGGAGGAAGATATGAGAGGTCTGTAGGAGATGGAACCAGCCAAGCTTGCTCTTCAATTGACTTGTGCATTGAAGAGGAGAAAGTGTAATGCGAGATGAGGAGGAAACAAACCTCAGTACAGACTTTCTAGACCTGAAAAATAAGATCACAATGCATAAAAATTTGCTGTATAGCCAAGTGACACTTTAAGAAAAGTATAGAATCTTAAATGTATTCATTAGGAAACAGGTAAGGTTGATGAACTGAACAAAAGTTTAAACTTCACAATTTAGAAGGAAAAACATAATATAATTCAAACAGAAAAAAAAAAAAAGAGTAATTTTAGCTGGGTTCTCTGTTGTGCACCTGTAGTCCTAGCTGCTCCGCTGTGGGCAGGGGCCAGGTGGGTGAGAGGCCCCTGAGCTTAGGAGTTCCAGTTCACCCCTGGGCAACATAGCAAGGTTCCTATCTCTAAAAATAAATAAACTAATTAAATACAATAAAAATAATTTAAAAAGAGAAAATCAGACAGTTAAATATAAATTTTCCCCCAAAGTAGAAATAGTTATTGAAAGCAAAATGTGACTATTTTTAATTTTTATGGGCACATAATAGTTGTTCATGCTTATGGGTTTCCAATACACAATAAAGTATTGTTAATCATAGTCACCTTACTGTGCCACCACTCACTAGATCTTATTCCTCCTATTGAACTTCATTTTTTTACCCATTAATCATCTCCTCTTTGTTCCCTTGCCTTCCCCGCTACCCTTCTCAGCCCCCACTAACCATCACTCCACTCACTACTTCTATGAGATCAATTTTCTTAGCTCCCATATATGACTGAGAACATGCAGTTTTTGTCTTTCTGTGTCTGGCTTATTTCATTTAACAGAATGTTCTCCAGTTCTATCCACATTGTTGCAAAATGTAATCCCTTAAAACAGTAACCACCGTTACCGTTTATATAGGGCTATTTTCCCAGGTACTGTTCCAAACATTATATATTAATCTTTTAACAGTTCAACAAAACATGCACAAAATAAATACATTATTACACTGATTTTTCAAATGAGAAAACTGTGGTATGTACAGTTTAAGTGAGTTTCCCAAGATCATATAGCTAGTAAAAAGATTAATATATTCAAAATGGTTTGGCAAGTGGGATCAGAAAAATAAAAAATATACAGAATCTATAAACAAAGAAAAAAATTAGAAAGTGAGGCAACAGCTACCAATATAATAGAGACTTAAGAATTGATTAGAAACGTCTATATTCAACTTAATACCAATAAATTTAAAATATTAAATTAAACTGTAAAATCTTAGGTAGTGAGAAAACTAAATAGATAATAACATAAGGGAAATTAAAATGCTAATCAAAGACTTACCATTACCATCCTAAAGGAACTGTTCCAGAGAATTCTATGAGACATTTCTACCAAATTCTCAAAATATTAACGGTTCTCCCCTTATAAAAATTGTTTTGGAAGGTGGCAAGGCACTCTTCTCATGTAAAAGATAAATATAGCTAGGCACAGCCTGATACCAAACTAATACAGCACAAGAACAGAAGACAAAAACAAAAACATATTGGCTAATAGAATTTAAAAACAGAAAGGAAAAAATGCAGGGAGAGGAGGGAGGGAAAAAGGAAGAAAAACATTATCAAAACAAATCAATCTGTACTTTAAAATGATAGAATATTATGACTGTATCAATCAGAGTTTTTATTGCAAATAAGAGACTTAGGCCAATTAGTTAAGGCTGAAGAGTAATGTAATAAAGAGTACCCAGTAGCCCCTAGAATCAAGTTTGGTGTCTATAACATCAGGAAGAGTTTCTAAGTTAACAGCCTGAACTGTTCCCCTGGAATTCTTCTACCACTCCTGGACATGCAAACTGCCACCAATACCAACAACCCTGGGAATGAGTCCCTGCTCTAGGATGGCCTCACTGCTGTCCCTAAAAGCTGGCTATTTCTGCTCTGCCATGCTCTGCAGAGTGGACTCTCCCATAGCCCTGCCTCTTGACGCTCTCTTGTGACTGTGTCTTACTAGGATCATGTAATCAGCTGAGTGTAGCTTACAAGTCTGTGTCCTAGCTGACACGGGGTTAAGAGGGTGAGTTTCTGGATTTAACCTAGAATAGGAACAAGCCACAGAGTGCGACATGAACCAAACAGGAATAGTGATAAAAGGTTTTGGAAAGCCAGAAAGTTTATCCTAGAAATGGAAGAAAATCTATTATGTTAATTCACTTATTGTGGGATTAAAAGAGATAAGTCACAAATCTAAATGTAAACTGTAGGTGGATAGAACATATTTGTATAATATATAACAAAGGAGTAATATCCACAATATAAAGAACTCTTACAAATTCACAAAAAAAGACAAAAATCCCAGTAGAGAAGGGAGAAAAGCAGGAATGTATAAGTTACAAAAGAGAGCATTAAAATTCTTTTTTTCTAAGCATATGAAAGATAGAAACCACACGATTATCTCAATTGATGCAGAGAAGGCCTTTGACAAAATTCAGCAGCGCTTTATGCTAAAAACCCTCAATAAACTAGGCATTGACGGAACGTATCTCAAAATAATAAAAGCTATCTACGACAAACCAACAGCCAATATCATAATGAAGGTGCAAAAACTGGAAGCATTCCCTTTGAAATCTGGCACTAGACCAGGATGCCCTCTCTCACCACTCCTATTCAATATAGTACTAGAAGTTCTAGCAAGAGCAATTAGGCAAGAAAAAGAAATAAAGCGTATTCAAATAGGAAAGGAGGAAGTCAAATTTTCTCTACATGCAGACAACGTGATTGTATATCTAGAAGACCCCATCGTCTCAGCCCAAAATCTCCTGAAACTGATAAGCAATTTCAGCAAAGTCTCAGGATACAAAATCAATGTGCAAAAATCACAAGCATTCCTATACACCAATAACAGACTTAAAGAGAGCCAAATCAAGAACGAACTGCCATTCACAATTGCTACAAAGAGAATAAAATACCTAGGAATACAACTAACAAGGAACATAAAGGACCTCTTCAAGGAGAACTACAAACCACTGCTCAACGAAATAAGAGAGGACACAAACAGATGGAGAAACATTCCATGTTCATGGTTAGGAAGAATTAATATCATGAAAATGGCCATACTGCCCAAAATAATTTACAGATTCAACGCTATTCCCATCAAGCTATCAATGACCTTCTTCACAGAACTGGAAAAAACCACCTTAAACTTCATATAGAACCAAAAGAAAGCCTGCATAGCCAAGTCAATTCTAAGCAAAAAGAACAAAGCAGGAGGCATCACACTACCAGACTTCAAACTATACTACAAGTCTGCAGTAATCAAAACAGCATGGTACTGGTACCAAAACAGACATATAGACCAATGGAACAGAACAGATGCCTCAGAGGCAACACAACATATCTACAACAATCCAATCTTTGACAAACCTGAAAAAAACAAGCAAAGGGGAAAGGATTCCCTGTTTAATAAATGGTGTTGGGAAAACTGGCTAGCCATATGCAGAAAGCAGAAACCGGACTCCTTCCTGACGCCTTACACTAAAATTAACTCCAGATGGATTAAAGACTTAAACATAAGACCTAACACCATAAAAACCCTAGAAGAAAATCTAG
Source organism: Cebus imitator (assembly GCF_001604975.1). NCBI lineage: Eukaryota > Metazoa > Chordata > Mammalia > Primates > Cebidae > Cebus > Cebus imitator. The sequence continues at coordinate 3,177,260 of NW_016107446.1, forward strand.
GCAAAACCATTCAGGACATAGGCGTAGGCAAGGACTTCATGACCAAAACACCAAAAGCATCGGCAACAAAAGCCAAAATAGACAAATAGGACCTAATCAAACTCCACAGCTTCTGTTCGGCAAAAGAAACAGTCATTAGAGTGCATTGGCAACCAAAAGAATGGGAAAAAAAATTTGCAGTCTACCCATCTGACAAAGGGCTGAAATCCAGAATTTACAAAGAACTAAAACAGGTCTACAAGAAAAAAACAAACAAGCCCATTCAAAAGTGGGCAAAGGATATCAACAGACACTTAACAAAAGAAGACATACATGAGGCCAACAAACATATGAAAAAATGCTCATCATCACTGGTCATTAGAGAAATGCAAATCAAAACTACATTGAGATACCATCTCATGCCAGTTAGAATGGCAATCATTAAAAAATTTGGAGACAACAGATGCTGGAGAGGATGTGGAGAAATAGGAACACTTTTACACTGTTGGTGGGAGTGTAAATTAGTTCAACCATTGTGGAAGACAGTGTGGCGATTCCTCAAGGATCTAGAAATAGAAATTCCATTTGACCCAGCAATCCCATTGCTGGGTATATATCCAAAGGGTTATAAATCGTTCTACTATAAGGACACATGCACACAAATGTTCATTGCAGCACTGTTTACAATAGCAAAGACCTAGAGCCAACCCAAATGCCCATCGATGATAGACTGGACCGGGAAAATATGGTACATATACACCATGGAATATTATGCAGCCATCAAAATGATGAGTTCGTGTCCTTTGTGGGGACATGGATGAACCTGGAAACCATCATTCTCAGCAAACTGACACAAGAGCAGAAAATCAAACACTGCATGTTCTCACTCATAGGCGGGTGTTGAACAATGAGAACACATGGACACAGGTAGGGGAGCACTACAGACTGGGGCCTGTTGGGGGGAAATGGGGGAGGGACGGGGGATGGGGAGGTGGGGAGAGAGAGCATGGAGAGAAATGCCAAATATAGGTGAAGGGGAGGAAGGCAGCAAATCACACTGCCATGTGTGTACCTATGCAACAATCTTGCATGTTCTTCACATGTACCCCATGCTTCAGTTTCCTCTAGAAAATAAGAGGCCCACTGATCAGAAAGCAAAACAATTAAAGTCTGGAAGAAATAAAAACTAAGCTATGGAGAAAGGGAAATGCATAAGTAGCATCAGCCTCCAATGGGATTGGTGGAGACTGTGGGTCTGTAATAGTTCTGACTGAGTGATTATGTGATATTCTCTAGCAGCTCTCAGCCTTCCAAGGAAAGGCAGAGTGATTCTAAGCAGCAGGGCTCATCCAGACCAGGAAGTTCGAGACCAATAAGATAAGCACTGCCAGGCAAGAGAATTGAAAATATTGATACAAGAGAGTGGGAGTGAGGGGCCACAAAAAACTACAGAGACAGAGAAAGAGGTAAAGAACAAATTGAGCTGCTGTGCATGGGCAGACAATGGGAGACAGGTCACAGGCCCCAGAGGCTCTAGAGGAGTAAAGGAGTTGAAAAATGAACACATGCAATTGTAGAGTGGCATCAGAAACTAAGACTCCTAGATAAGGTATCCCAGAAGTGGGGCAGTTCCAAGCAATGTTAAGGTCCAATATGTGGTAACGGGAAAGGATGACCAAAGAGGGCTAGAGGTGGAGGCCACTGGGGACAGAAAGCTGAGGAAATGGGGAGGCTGGATTCTCAGGTGGGGCATTCACACGGGCAACATGATACAGGGTTAGGAGACACTCACTCAATGCCAGCAAACAACTAAGGATGGGGTGTTGAGGACGAGCACTGGTTCTGGAGTCAGGTAGATGAGAGCTCAAATTCCTGTTTTCTCCAAAATGAGATACCAACCAGGTACCTTTTCCAGCATCAATCTCAGTTTACAAAAGGAAATAAACACTACTTTGTTGGCATTAAGAGAAATAATATATATAAAGTGCCTACTTCAATGCTGGCAAATGGTAAGTACACAGTCAGTGAAAAGGATTATATTTTTGAGTCAAGACCTGATAATTATCAATCCTGTCTTCTGTGACATGCTAGCCTTCTTCAGAATGAGTCTTCTATCTTCTCTCTTCTACATTATGTTTCACCCTGTGATACATCCCCTCACGGTTACTGCTTTTCCAGTATCAACATTGTCTCACAAATTAACACCTTGCAAATTGTCCCAATATGCATGATTATCTATTATCTATCTGTCTATTTATCTATCACCTAAGGCTTTAGATGAAATCACTAATATCTTCTTCAGGAAACGAAGATAACTCCACCGGTAGGAAATAGCAGACATCTGTACTCTACTTAGACTTCAAGTTATACCGAAATGGAGTAACCTATTTCTCTTAGATCCTTCCTCTACTAAAAATTGTGGACTTATGGCCAGTGTGATGGCTCATGCCTATAATCCCAGCACTTTGGGAAGCCAAGGAGGGTAGATCACTGGAGGACAGGAATTCAAAAACAGCCTGGCCAACGTGATGAAACCCTATTTTCTACTAAAACCCCAAAAATTTGATGGGCATGGTGGTACATGCCTCTATTCCCAGCTACTTGTGAGGCTGAGGCATGAGAATCTCTTGAACCTGGGAGGTGGAGGTTGAAGTGAGCCGAGATCGTGCCATTGCACTCCAGCCTGGGCAACAGAGTGAGACACTGTCTCAAAAAAAAAAAAAAAAAAATCGTGGACATAACACAACAAATAAGCATAGGAAGATGGAAAAAAGCGGAAAAAAAAAGGATAGAGTTCCTAGGGACCTGAGGACTTCAGGAGCAACACAAAGATGAATTCCCTGAGTCTCCTTATTGTGTCCACAGATCCTAGACAAAGCTCTGCAGAACCACCAACCAAAAATGCCAGTCGTAATTTCTGAACAAAGAAAAAGGATCTTAAGAAAAGCCTATTCTTCCATCTAAAAGACTGGAAAAGGGTGGCCTAACAACAGAAACCCTCTCTGACAATAATCTCTCCTACTGCAGCCAAAAACCAAAAGAAAAACCATACCTTCCCTCACTGGTTTTAGCAGGACTAAGCAGGAAGTGATCTTTCTCCCTATCCGCTTGTCAAAGCAGGCCACTGAATCCCAGTGCCTGGTGGTAGTGTGGGTCTGTGTGTGGAGTTGCTCTATCCTGGTTTTAAGAAACAGCAGTGCACTGACTCCCCAGATAGGATAATAGCAGCAGAGTATAGTAGTGAACTGAGTATCTGCTTCCACCCAGCAGCAGGATTTAACCGGGTGAATTACCACTGGTTTCACTCCCCATACTCCACTGTCAGCCAGCCTCAGTGGGAGCTGAGCTTCTGCCTCAAACCTGCACCAATAAAGTCCTGTGGGTAATACTAGCTTCTCCCTTCTTGGTAGCAGCAGAATCCAAGGAGAGTTGCTCTTATATCTTCTTTTTGAGCAAACATAGTGTAGCTAGTTAGTACCCTGCTTTTACCAGGAAGATGTCAGTGGGCCTGAGGAAGGAGCTGAACGCCAACCCTGCCCATCTACCACAAGGCAGTAGAAAACAGTTCTCCACTGGTGCTGGCAAGGCTGGCTGGGAAGCTGAGCATACACACCTGCTAACCACCACACCACACTTCAACAGGGGAGTGCCTGACAAAAAAAGAATATTAAGTAAGGTCTGGGTTTACATAATCTAATATTCAATATCTAAAGTGTCCCAATCACTTACATATGATAAAAGCTAGTATTTAGATTATATAAAATATATCTCATACCTCAACAAATACTTTTATTTTGGAAATTCACTCATACTAAGAATCATAAATTTTAAAATATGAGTGAGATAAGACAATCAGCTGAATCAGATGTTGGAATTATGACAAGGATTTTAAAGCAGCCATAATAAAAAAGCTGCAGTAAGAACCAAAGCCCTGTATGCTACTGAAGCATAGGAAGAGCAGAGTGCACATTCTTCTGTATACATGGGAACATTCTCTAATAGAGATCATAAAACCAGTCTCAAAAAATGTTAAAAGATTCCAGTAATAAAAAACATCTTTTCCAAAAATAATGGAATAGAGATAGACATAATAACAGAGGTAAAATTGGGAAATTCACAAAATATGGGAAATATACAACAGAATATTAAACAACCGATAAATTACAGAAGAAATCACAAGAGAACTTATAAAATACTTTGACATGAGTGAAAAAAATACTGAAATTAATAAGATGCAGTGAAAGCATTCCTTATAAGGTAATTCATAAAAATAAATGCTTACATTAAAAAGATGATACAACTGATTTTACAAAAATAGAAAGACTATAAGGAATACTATGAGCAATTATATGCCTGCAAATTTGATAATCTTCATGAAATGGATACATTCCCAGAAACATACAATGTACCAAGACTGAAATAGAAAATCTGAACAGACTTATAAATAAATTAAGGAGATTGAATCACTCATCAAACACCTCCCAACAAAGAAAAGCCCAAGACCATGGCTTCACTGGTGAATTCTAGCAAGCACTTAAAGAAGAACTAATAACAACCATCTTCAACCTCTTTCAAAAATTTTAATAGAGTGCACTTCCAAACCTATTCTATGAGGAGACCATTACTGTAATACTGAAGACGAAACACTGCAAGAAAATAAAACTATAGATTAATCTCCCTGATAAATATTGCAGTACATATTCTCAACAAAATGCTCACAAATATAATTCAACAGAACATTGAAAAGATACACCATAAACAAGTGGAATTTATTCCTGGGATGCAATAATATTTCAATATACAAATATCAATCAATACAGCAAACCAAATTATACATTTAAGAGAAAAAAAACTACATGATTATCTGAATAGATGCAAAAAGGTCAGTAGATAATAATCAACATACTTTCATGATAAAAGCATTCAACATACTAGGAATATCAGGAAACGACCTAAATATAACAAAGGCCATATGTAAACAGCCCTAAATTAGTCTGTTCTCACACTTATGTGAAGACATACCTGAGACTGGGCAATTTATAAAGAAAGGAGGTTTAATTGACTCGCAGTTCCACATGACTGGGGAGGCCTCCAGAAACTGACAATCATGGCAGAAGGCAAAAGCGAAGCAAGGTATATCTTACAGGATGGCAGGTAAGAGAAAAAGTTTAAAGGAGGAACTGCCAAACATGTATAAAATCATCAGATCTCATGAGAATTCTCCATCAGGAGAACAGCATGGAGAAAACTGCTCCCATGATAAAGTCACCTCCAACCAGGTTCCTTCCTTGACATGTGAAGATTACAATTCAAGATGAGATTTGGGTGAGGAACAGAGCCAAAACATATCAAGTTCACAATTAACAGTATACTAAGTGGTATAAGACTAAAATTATCTAAGATCAGAAAAAAGACAGGATGCCTGCTTTTACTGGTTCTCACGTGAAAGTTCTACTTAGCATAATTAGACAAGAAGAAAAAGACTCCAAATTGGAAAGGAATAAGTAACATTATCTCTGTTTGTAGAGGACATTATCTTACATGTAGAAAACCATAAAGAATTTTCTCTCTCTTTCTCTCTCTCTCTCTCTCTCTCTCTCGCACACACACACACACACACACACACACACACACCCCTGTTAGAACTAATAAACAAATTCAGCCAAGTTTTGGGGTAGAAAATCAACCTGCAAAAATCAGTTGTGTTTTCCATACAATCAATAGACAACCAAAAAAGGAAATTAAGAAATTTTAATTTGCTTTAGTTTAAAATCACATAAATGAAATACCTAGGAATAAATTTAACCAAGGAAATAAAAGCCTTGTACACTGAGAACAACAAAGTGTTGCTGAGAGAACTTAATGATACAAATGAATAACAATGCATGCCATGTTTCTAGACTGGAACTAAATATTATTGAAATGTCAGTATTATCCAAAGCAATCTACAGACTTAATGTAATCGCTATCAAGATTCCAACAGCAGTTTTTGCAAAAACAAACAAATCTGCCCTAAAATTTGTATGGAATCCCAAGGGACTCTAAATAGCCAAAACTATCTTTCAAAATGAAAGGAACTAAGTTGGAGGTTTCACATTGACTGATTTCAAAACTTAATCTGAATCTATGGTTGTCAAAATAGTGTGGTGCTGGCATAAAAACAGAATTATATACATAGATAAACCAGAAATACACCCTCACATTTATAGTCAAATGATTTCCACAAGTGTCCCAAAACCATCCTGCTGAAAAAGGACAGTGCCTTTAAGAAATGGGGTTGGGAAAACTGGATATCCACAAAAGAATGAAGGTGAATTCATCCTATCTTATAACATGCTGTATTATATACACGAATTGACTCAAAATGGATCAAAGACCTAAATGAAAGACCCAAAACTATAAAACTTCTAAAAGAAAACAGGGGAAAAGCTTTATGGCATTGTATATTATAATAATTTGTTTGATATGACACTAAAGGACAGAGATAAAAGTAAAGGAAAATCAGACTACATCAAAATTAATAACTTCAGTGCAGCAAAGGAAATAATAAATGGAGTAAAGAGGCAACCTACAAAATGGGAGAAAATATTTGCAGATATATACTTGACAATGGATTAACATCCACAATATATTAATAACTACTACAATTCAACAACAACAAAACAAATAATCTGATTTTAAAATAAGCAAAAAACTTGAATAGATATTACTCCAAAGAGAATACACTATGGGCAATGAGCATGTAAAAAGATGCATGGTGAAGACATGACAGGCACTGGTGGGCTAGCCTCAGTTGGGGAACAGCAAAGCTTGCACAAGGAGCCTCTCATCCAGGTGCAGTCTTTGTGAGTTAAATCCCTCAGGCCCTGGGCAGTGGCCAGGGGCAAAGTCTCAGGAGTTACAGATGGAAACCCTCCTTGGCTTTATGCAAGGCTGAGAGAGGGAGTAAATGAATCTCCTTGGCCCAGGGGTCTACTTTCTGTCAATCATTAAAAGAATCTTCTTGGGCTAAGGGCAAGTCTCACCCTTTGTGTACCTGACCTACTTAGCCTGCAGGTGGGCTTGTGAGATGGACCAAGATCTGGCCCTGCACAAGGAACAGGAGTGGGCTGCCAGGGTAGGAGGCAGCACAGAGAACTTCTCCCTCCTAGAGTAGCGCAGTCCAAACCCTAGCACAGCCATCCATGGCTCAGTGGGAAGGCATGTCTTCTAGGTCCAGAAAACTTGCAACATTTCACAGCTTTCATGGAAAGGTAGTGGAGTGAGCTGTGATTCTTAATGCACCTCTACTGTGAATAGTGTTTGGTGGTCATGAACATATGAAGCAATCCATAGGACTTCATTGAAGAAAAGGTGCTCTGGTGATATTTTCCATTTAAAAGCCCCACACCCTAGACCTGAAAGTAGCTATATATGACTGGCCCTATGCACATTTTATCACCTTAATTTTTATAAAAACCCAGTGAAAATAGCATTATCCTCATTTTAAAGTTGAGGAAATCAAGGGTTACAATGTGAGGCTGACATTGGTTGGCCCACTCAGAAAGGCAGGCTGCACTATTTCCTCCCAGCTGGCGAACCAGAGGCAGAGCCCACACTCCCTTCTCAGTGGAAGGAGATTGTGATTAGTTGCTACAGGAGAAGAAAGGAAAATATGTCACCATGGCTTTGCTTGTCTAGAACTCTGAGGTTCTCAAGGGAAGTACTTATGTGCCATTTATTTCACTTTATCCTCACAGGAGGATAGCCTCACCTGTAAGATAACTGAGTCAGTGTATGTTGCTTCTAGTTTAACAGCTAATTACATTGGAGCATAGAGGACTTCAGTAACTTTCCAAAGGCTGGTTTCCTGTGGATTATGTAGAAGTAGAATCTCAAGCTGGGCATGACCTCCATGGTAGCACCTCAAGCTGCAGGGGCAGAAGGAGGCACAGGCCATGAAAACCCATCACCATTGAAGAGAGCACAGGGCCACTGAGTTAACAAAGCAATATTCTAAGAGTAAAGCTGGGCAAGTGGGAGAGGATTTTGTTAAGTCCACTAGAGTAGTTTGTTATGCAGATCACCAATGATCTTCATTCAGCAAGTCCAGATCAGCCAGCTTGAGGTCCACTGGTACCCACCATCATTGCAACTTCCCCCAAAGGAAAAGCCCAAGACTTCTTTTCTGTACTCACTAAATTGATATCATTGATTATTAGCTAAGAATGTGATGCTCAATAAATATTGAACAATATCAATAATTATAAACCTAATTCACACAGGGGTAGAAGTATGAATATTAGCACAAAACCTTTTGCTGCTTTTGAAACTTGGTATCATGTCTGAGTAATTATAAGATGTGCCGAAGGCTGCATAAAATTCAAAGTTAAAAAGGACAACTGGGTTTAAAGAGTTATGCAACATCTCAAAAATAATAGCAACACTCTCCCAAACAGCTTCCAATGACATCTATATAAAGGAAAAATAAAAAAAAAAATTTTCTCACCTTATCTTCTATTTTCTTTCATAATACACTTTTATTTTGACCTTAGCTAATGCTAATCAGCAATTCACTATTGAAAATCCCACAACAAATACTCTTTATAAAATACCACATTGACTTAGTTGGAGTCCTCTCAGCCCCATCTTCCCTCATCAGACTGAGGCTATTAAAAGTTGTTCAGCCTGACCTCTTACAAAGACAGCAATTACTAGGGAAGTAACTCCCTGTGACGATTCATGTCTCTGCACATTCCTGGGAAGTGTCATTTTCTCAGGCAAGAAAAAGGTATTCTGTCATCTCACATGAACCTCCTATCTGAGAAGTAATTTAACAACCTTTCTTTCAAATCTACTAATAGTGGCCTCTCCCTATGCACATTTTATTATAAATGCTTTAATTACAGACAGATAGTGAAAGGACATGATTTTCTTGTTTGCTTTTCCCAGAATGATTAGTACAGTAAAAGCTCTGGAAATAAGTGGACATCTACAGGGTAACTGCAGGTTAATTTCTACCCATATGAAAATTACTTGGATTTGCTTTGGTTTTAGTACTTCCTTTAGGGAAATTCCTGGAGGTAAGCACCCACAGACATAAAGCATGGTCTACACATCTGGTGGTGTTGTAATTTTGTCTGCTTGTGAACTGTGCCTATCACTTATTCCTGCCCCCACCTTGACTCTCACCTGCACTGAAGTTATGGTTAATGATAAACAGAGTTCAATTACTTAATTGTCTTAATTTTTTTTTATTATTATACTTTAGGTTCTGGGGTACATATGCAGATCATGAAGTATTGCTGCATAGGTACATACCTGGCAAGGTGGTTTGCTGCCTTCATCCCCCTTCACCTATATCTTAATTTTTAATTATATTTGTATAACAAACAACTGTATCCTATACAAATAATATTCACATTCTGAAAGTGGAAATATTTGTGTTTCCAAATATCCATTATCAAAGGATAATGAACAAATAAGCAAAGTGTGAGTTTGCTGACCTGGGCCCATGGTTGTTATGAAACCAACTAAGATTCCCAGTAGCCCACCAACCTGAAAGCTGGTATTGATCAAAGGAATGAATGTCTCCAACTTCACCTGCCTCCCGCTGCTGCCAGCCCCACAGCTGCCTTCCTTGTCAATTATCTCTCTGAGAGAGGCAGGTACCAAACGCAGTGGCATCATTGGTCTGTCAGAGTGATAAGAATGTGATATGATAGTTTCTGCCTGGAGACAGGAAAACCAAGAGGATAAAGATTAGATCTTAAGATCAGTCTGTTTATACAGAAACAGATTAAATATCTTAAAGACACTGCTATTACTAAGTCTCAGAGGAATCCCCAAATCCAAGCTGTCTTCCTCTTTAAGATTTTCTCCTCAATTATGCATAGGCTTAGATAGTATCTGATTCATTTCTCATGTTTACATTTAATTTTTGTTATTTTGAAATATACTTGTTTTATAGTTGATGTCCGTATTATTTTTATTATCTGAAGCCCCTGGGGTGACCTGTTGTTTGTTGTTTGTGTTCATTCTTGCTCATTGTGGTCTGTGTCCTCATAAGTTCTATAATTTTGGATGGTAAGCACATGTTTAATAGTGTTGTAAAATGGGAATATATACCACCTGGCTCCAAATAAATTGTGTATTTGCTTGTGTAAACATCTCAATGAGGTTTTCAGTCTTTTATGTTACTTTTACATTTGCAGGATTGGGAACATTAAAAATGTAAATTCAAATTTTTAATCCATCTCTATGGAAGACTTGTGAATCAAATTTTCTGGGAAGTTATTGATATATTTTTCCCCACCAAGCCCACACCATGATAGATAAGCTTCCACATTCTCTTCCTTTATCAATGACAATTTCTTTTTATTTAAGGCTTCCTTTGGGCGTTATCCCCTCCCTCACTTCTGGTTCTAATCTTTCATCTTGATTGGGTACATTTATGTTCATTAAATGTGTGCCTCTTGGCAATTGAGGTTTGGAAAAATTCCCAGAGCAGCTGTTGTTTGGTGACCACTGACCACTGTTGTTTATAATTTTTTTTCTTTTGGTCCTTGGGAATTTCTCTTATTTTCTTACAAGCTTAAGTTTGGATTTAAAAGTATATTTGTAACATTTTATCTGCCATTTCTAGGCGTCAGTAGCAAAATCGTTTCAGATCACCTAATGAGCCAACTTGTTGTATACAATAGCCCTACCATCTCTGAGCCCACTACCCTCACCCACCCCATCAACACAGACGCACACACACTGGCCCCTATTGCCTCATCTTTGCTCCGTGATTTCTGATGGTAAAGTATCCCAGACATAATTCTCATTTATTCAATGACCGACCAGACAGTTCTCTTTTTGTATCCACTCCTGTTTTATAGCTGATTTGTACCTCCCCTGGAGAAGAGCAGGGAAAAGAATTAGATAAGCATTGACAAGTTCCATTTTAACAGGGCTAGTAAAAAGGTTTCACAGTAGCAAAACTCTAACAAGAGTTTTGTGAACTATCTGAAGATCAAGTCATCTGTCTTCCTATTTTTAACTATGAATTATTTAGAACTCACTAAGTCTCTTAAGTGTAGATAAGTCTCTCAATGTGTGTGTGTGTGTGTGTGTGTGTGTGTGTGTGTGTGTGTCTAAGTACGCTTTGTTCACTGCACCTGTTCAAGAAAAAAGTCTCATTACCAGACCCATGAGAATAGCAGCAGATTATCTTTGCTTTTTTTATGCATTGAAGTGAGCGAGAGCAATTTTTATCTCTGGATTGTACAGACATGCCTGGCCTTTAGGAGACTTGTAGAAACAAGGGGATTTCTTTGTGCTCTATTTCTAAAGTGACTCTCGGAAAAATGGCAGGCAGGGCACATGGCATGTGTTTGCACTTAGAACAGATCATTAAAAGATGAATATTTCTCTCAAGAGTGATGATATAGAATCCTGATGGGCCGTTCCACATAGATATAATCAGAGGGTTGGCGAGGTTTGTGCTGCGGAAGGACAGGCAAAATTCAACATATCTCAGCCACTATAGCTGAAACTGTTTTGGCTTGTAATTTAGTTCACAAAAGGCAGCCTGTGTCATCTACAGAATGGCTGACCCAGGCTTCTGTAGACTCTGATGCATTTCCATTCCACTTCATTCCATTCAACTTCATCCTAGTTCTCATGTCTCTCTTCTGAATCGATGTCAGAGGAGAGACTAAGGCCCAGAGAAATTAAGCAGTCTGCCTAAGGTTACAGCGACAATGAATGGTGGAACATTCATTTTTCAACGTAATTCTTTTTAGTTTTGAAACACCTCTTGAAGTCTTAGTTTTTTATTTTGTTTTGTTTTCTAATATCCTGCTATTTCTAAAACAATAGTTCTCAAACTTCAGCATGCATGCTTGAGGTTTTCATTCATGTAAACTGAGAAACTGTTTTCTTTTTAACCATAGGAAACCCAGGGGATTTTAATGCAGATGCATCCGTGGACCAGTCTTTGAGAGACACTACATTTCTACATGCAAAAAACAAAAATAAAAATAAATTTTCATACAAAAGTGTCAATAAATTAATCAGAGCACTTCTTGGCTTTAATCATAAAATGTCACAAACAGTTCAATAATTGGTGATTAAAGCAGAAACAAATATATTTCTTGATCTTGAACAGCCAGCTGAGCTATGGTGAGGTACAAATTTCAGTTTTCTTCTCAGTATTAGTTTGAAGTCAGTACCCACGAGGGCATTTAGTCACTTAGTAGTATGTTATAGGGATCCCCTTGGTTTGGCAAGGAATCAGGAGTGGGATTGATTGTTCTTCTTAGGGAAATTCCAAGCAGCTTGATCATAAGTAACCTCTACTTGCTTTTCAGGGAAATAATTATGATATTTGCTATGTGCCTAAAATGAGTTGAAAACAATTAAAAACAGTGATCATTAACAAGTCATGCAATATGCACCAGAAACGTTATCCCATTTCATCTTCACCACAGGACAAGTAGCAGCATTCTTGTTTCACTTAATGACTGCAACACTTAACAAAACCCTCATGTTCCTGGTCTTACTCAAAATTCTTTGTATGTACTAAGTCATTTATTCCTCACAACACCCCTATGGCAGAGGGGGAGAGAGGTGTTCTGTTAACATTACCATCTCCATCTTTGTAGAGGAGAAACCAAGGCCCAGCCAGGTTATGCAGCTTGCACAAGATTACTGAGATAACCAGTGGTGGCACAGTCATGCAAACAAAGGCTGTCCAGCTCCAGATTCTCTAACAGCTGGAGCAGTTGTTCTCAAACCAAAGAGTGCATCGGGAACACCTGGAGGGCTTATGAAAGCACAAAGTGCCAGGCCCAGGCCCACAGTTTCTGATGCAGGAACTCTGGCTGGCACCCAGATTCTGTGTTTCTAACCTGTTCTCAGGCAATCTGGACACGGCTCCTCTAGCAATCCCACTTTGGGAACCATTGCCCTAGAGTACAGTGCTTATCAGATTTGTTTTTAATGTTTTTTGGAATCTAGTCTGAAATGACTGCTGATACTGACACTACCTGGAATTGGGCCAAATTTTAAAGGTTGAATTCAGAGTCTCCCACAAGGTCACCCTCACCTCATATGCCTGCTGCAAGCTTGAGGGTTCTTGGGCCACCTTTACTTCCTAACCAACTGGATACAAATGATTCTTGCACTCCCTCTTGTTTAATAATTCACTAGAATGTTACATGGAATGCAGGAAAGTAATGTACTTATGTTTACAGTTTTATTAGGGAAAAAGGATGCAGATCAAGATGCCCAAAATAAAGGGCATATAAGGTGAGGTCAGGAGGCTCTCAAATATGAGGCTTCTGGTGTTCTTTTCCTGAGCAGTCAGGATGTATCACCCTGCCAGCACATCCATGTTAACAATACACACAGGGTACTGTGAATACTCAACCAGGAAGCTCACCACGCTTCAGTGTCCTGTGTTTTTATTGGGATTTCAATATGTAGTCATGATTGGTTGAATCACCAGCCATGTGAATGAACTCTGTCAATCTCCAGCCTTCTTCCCTCCCCAGAGTTTACGTCAATATCGTTGGTCACAAAACCCCAACTCTCTAATTCCATGGTTGATCTTTCTAGCATGAGAGCCCCTATCCTAAGTCATCTCCCAGCTTTTTAGTATATTCTATCAGGCCCCACATGAGTAACAATGGCACTCTCACCACTCATGAAATCTCAAGGGTTTAGAGGCTACCTCCCTGGAATAGGAGACAAAGGCTAGCCAAATTATCACAGGGAATTAGCCAACATGGAATCTTTAGTAGCAAGGTAAGGAGTGTCAGATTAACTTGCCCAAAGTTAAAACGTGGTATGTGGCATGGGCAGGACTTGAACTTATGTCTTTCAGATGTAAAGGGTTGCACTTCTAAAATTGTTAAATTTCCTACCTACTATTATGGTTTTATTGTAGTGAAAATCCATCATAAAATATCAGTGACGTAGATGATGGTGGAAGCCTGAGTGGGGAAGGAGAATGTGCAAATCTTGGGAACTGTAAATTGTCACTGCCAAGTCTTACACTGAATATTGTTTTTAAAATATTTCTTTCCTACATTGTTGTACCCAAGGAAGTGTGAAACAGGAGCACCACATTTTGAATTTGTTGAGAATCCATTTTAATTCCTACATCTGAGAGTCAGCTAATGCTCAAACCTCTCAGACGCCGGCATTAAAACGGACTCTCAACAAACTCAAAGTGTGGTGCTCCTGTTTCAAACTCACTCTGGCACAACATTTGGAGGCCCCAGTGAGATTAATTCTTTTGCCACCAGGCATGGACCAGGCTCACTCTGGGCCTCCCATGACAAACAGTGAACTACAGGGGAGGCACCCCCTGAGACCTTCTAGGACCCCAGTAGGTCACTGGAGAGGAACAGATCAACCGCTGCCTCGCCCACAGAATTTGGCCTCGTGTCCATTGTCTCAGATCCCGGGAAGGTAAGTCAGATCTGACCCTTTCTCTCTGGTCTCTGGAAGGGACAAGTCCTGATGAGGGTATCCCTTCATTAACCCTGTCCAAAAGTCCAAGATGCTGGAAGACAGGATTATGGGTCTCTGAATTTGCCTTCTATAGACACTGGTTCATTACAACTGTATGAGCCTCTGCGTGAATGTATGTGTCTGTATGCGGATTGAATGAGGAGGCCAAGGGCCTGCCCTTGGATCTCCAATTTGTGGCTCCATGGTGAACAACTACGGAGGATAAGTGAGTCCCAACCTGCGGTTCCGTGGCGGCCTCATATGGCTTAGGGCAGTATTGGGCTCCTCTCAGACCGATCCTTGTTGTGGGTTTATACCGACCTGCCAATGTTAAGAGGTGCCTAAATTCCCATAAGGGAAGCAGCCAGGTGGACAACTGAGTGGTCCCTCACAGGGCACCCTCTTCCTATTTCTGTGTGTCTTTTGTGTCTTGCTGTCGTATGTCTGGTTGCTGATATTGTCCCAGGTGACTGGGGGAAACATTTTTCACAGCAATTAGTAAAAACCTTTTGTCTCCTGCGACTAAGGCATTTGTCTGGTGTCTAGGATGGCCATCCCAAAATTGTCCGTAATGTTTCAAAACCATTAAATCTTGCTATGGACTAGACTGAACCTTCCCTTATTGACTGGAAGTTCTGGCACCATAGAGACTGCTGTCAAGTGGACTGTCACAGCCCCTGGCCAAACGTCTGGCTGTCCTCCACCATAAATAGGTGGTGGATCCAAAACAGCCACCTAGTTCACTTACTGGCTCACCTGTTCTGCCACCCAAACACTTTCTCCATCCTTCTCAGTCCTCCTGAGTCCTATGCTAGGCAAGCCTTCACTCATCTGAGCTTCTTCCCAGCCCTCCCCAGTGAACTTTGGTTCCCAGTGGACCTGGAATCTGATACCAAATACCCCGCCAGACCCTGTCCCCTGCCCCATACCACTGAAATTCCTCATTGTCGCTAGGTACAGAGACTCGAGGACCTGGCCCTTATTGCTCTCCTCTCCCCACTCACCGAGAAGGCCAAATTCGAACTCAAGGCTTTCAACGAGTGGAAGCACCAGAGTTACCTCAGCTACAGATGCAGAGGAAGGCAAGTGTCGGCCTGGTATTTCATCAGATTCTTCCATATGGCAAGTAGCTTTAACTCTAACCCTTTTTGTTCTCTTCTTGGTTATAATCCTTCTGGCTTGTTGTTTCTCTCAATCATCCCTCCCTGGCCATGAATACTTCTGCCCCTGCTGGGTTTAAACTTCCTCTTGTAAGTCAGGATGGAGAACTCACCGTCTCGTTCCCAACCACCTACTCCTTTACAACGTATGCTTAAAATTTCTCCCTGGGCTTCTCTGGTGATTATGGAGTCTGCCTCGCCAAGGGCCGGCTCCACACCCTGTGTGAGCTGGAGTGGCCAACTTTTAATGTTCAATGGCCAGCCACAAGATCACTGGACTCTGACATCATCCGGGCCATTTGGAGGGTAATCACAGGAAACCCAGGTCACCCCGATCAGTTCCCATACATTGATCAGTTCCCATACATTGAGTGGCTAGGCTTGGTCCTTAACCCACTGCCATGGCTCTGATCCTACATGGCTCAGGACCCTGCCTTTAAGGTATTCCTTAACCGCACCACTTGGTTGCCTCCCTCCTCAGCTTCAGCCCCTCAAGTTTTGCCTTAGTCTGGAGAAAAAGATTTTCCCCACCTCCTCCCCCCACCTGACGACCCTCTGGTCCCAACCAGGTCACCCACTGTTATTTCTTCTGTTCCCCACATTGTGTCACCGCCTGTAGCATCCAGACTCTGGTCACAACAGAGAGAGGAGGCTACTCCCCTCCTTCCTTTAAGGGAGGTACTGCCTCCAGCTGGTGGTGAGCAATCAACCCCATTTTTGGTTTATGTCCCATTTTCTACCACTGATGTATAATTGGAAAGCTCGGAACCTGCCATTTTCTGAAAAACCCCAGGATCTGACCTCCCTGGTAAAATCTATACTTCAGACTCATTGCCCCACTTGGGACAACTGCCAGCAAATCCTCCTTACCCTTTATACCTTGGAGGAGAGGGACCATATCCACAGGGAAGCACGGAAATACTTCCTCACCTCCACTGGCCAGTCTGAGGAGAAGGCCAAGGGCCAGTTGGAGGAAATTTTCCCTAATGATAGACCCAAATGGGACCCTAATTCCTCAAGGGGTAGACAGTCTTTGGACAACTTTCACTGGCATCTTCTCATGGGTATTAAGGGAGCTGCACAAAAACCCATAAATTTATCTAAGACCATGGAGGTGTTCCAGGGGACTGATGAGTCTTTAGGGGCATTCTTAGAGTGTCTCCAGGAGGCCTAATATATTTATACCCCATTTGATCCAGCTGCACCCAAAAATAGCCATGCCTTAAATTTGGCTTTTGTAACCCATGCAGCCCCAGACATTTGGAGAAAATTACAAAAACTGGAAGGATTTGCAGGAATGAATACCACACAGCTTTTAGAAATAGCCCAAAAGGTGTTTAATAATAGAGAAAATGCTGCTGATAAAGCTTCCAAAAACAGGCAAAAATTTTGGTAGCCACCCTTCAGGAGGCACGAGAAAGTCCCCCTCCCCAACAAATCAACCAAAAGAACAAGGGCCATCTTCACTTGGGGGCCTGAGCCCCACTGCAGTGAGATCAGTGTGCCTATTGTAAACAGACAGGAAACTGGAAAAATGAGTGCCCCCCAAAAGACAAGAAACCAAAAATAAAACTCCTAGCCATGGAAGAAATGGAAGACTGATGGGGCTGGGGCTCATTTTCCCTTGGTCACCAGGAGCCCATGGTCACCACCACAATAGGGGGTCATCCTGTAAAATTTTTTATTGACACCAGGGCAGACTGCTCAGTATTAAAAATACCTTTGGGCCAGGTCACAAATAAAAGAATGACAGTTCAAGGAGCCACAGGGACTGTCTGCAAATACCCAGTCACAAAAACCTGAGAAGTAAATCTGGGCCATAAAAGAGTAACTCATTCCTTCTTGGTGGTCCTGGAATGCCAGTATCCCCTAATGGGAAGAGATTTACTCCATAAACTGCAAGCCTCTATTTCTTTCTCAATTCAGAGAACACATCTAACCTTAGAGGACCAGGACTCATCAACCACCCACTTCTTACTGACAACCCCCTTGTCAGAAGAATACCTCCTGGTTCTGAACTCCCCAGCTGTTGCCTCAGAAAACAGCTCCCTCATGCTGGAATTGCAGGCCCAGTTTCCCCATGTTTGGGTGGAATCAAAGCCCCAGGGACTGACAAAACACCATCTTCCAGTAACTGTAGAGCTACTGGCTGCAGCTCTTCCATATAAGTGCAACTGTACCCTATGAGTCAAAAAGCCAGAGAAGGCATAAGTCCCCACATATGGCAACTACTGCATGCAGATATTTTAAGACTGTGCAAATGGGCTTGGAACACTCCATTCCTCCCAGTCAAAAAGCCTGGTACAAATGACTATCAGCCGATCCAGGATTTATGGGAGGTCAACAAGTGGACAGTCACTGTCCACCCGACTGTCCCGAACCCATACACCCTCCTCAGCCTACTCCCACCAAACCACAGAGTGTACACTGTTTTGAACTTAAAGGATGCTTTCTTTGCCATTCCTTTGGCCCCCTGCAGTCAGCTAATCTTTGATTTCAAATGGACAGATCCAAGCTCTGGAGATACCACCCAGCTTACCTGGACCCGCTTACCCCAGGGATTCAAAAATTCTCCTACCCTTTTTGGAGATGCTCTCCAATGGGACCTAGTGCCTTTCTGAGCCAGTCATCCAGACTGCACCTTACTCCAGTATGTAGATGACTTACTACTGGCTACAGAAACGGTTGACAGCTGTCTGCAACATACAAAAGACTTGCTGTGTCTCCTCCAAGGACTTGGATGCTGAGTCTTAGCAAAAAAAGCCCAACTCTGCCTCCAAGGGGTACTTTATTTAGGGTACGAGCTCACCCAAGGAAAGCAGGTGCTTTCCAATGCTCGAAAACAGGCTATCTTACAAATCCCAACCCCCACCATAAAAAACAGGTGCAGGAATTTCTGGAGGCTGCAAGGTACTGCCACCTCTGGATTCTGGGATTCCCAGAAATCGCAAAGCCCCCCTACACTGCAACCAGTGGAGGTGAGGAGTTGGTCTGGACTGAGACAGAGGAATGGGCCTTACAGAACCTAAAAAAGGCTCTCACTGAAGCACCGGCTTTGGCACTCCCAGCATGTCAAAACCTTTCCACTTGTTTGTCCATGAAGGTAAGGGCATAAACAAGGGAGTCCTCATCCAGTCTCTGGGACTGTGGTGGTGGCCAGTCACCTACTTCTCCAAGAACTGGACCCAGTAGCAGCAGGTTGGTCAAGCTGCCTGCAGGCAGTAGCAGCTACTGCAATGTTGGTTCTGGAAGCCGACAAGTTAACCTTGGGCAAAAAGCTGACCCTTATGGCACCCCACGCTGTGGAAACTCTGCTCAGAAGTGCCTTGGGAGAATGGATATCAAACTCACGGATCTTACATTACTAGAGCCTGCTACTTGACCATCCCAGACTAACTTTCCATCCTGCACAATGCTTCAATCCGGCAACCCTGCTTCTGGACCCGAATTTCCCCAATCCCATCCATGACTGCCAAGAAATACTGGAGTTCACTGAGACCAGTAGACTGGATCTCCAAGATACCCATCTGAAACAGATAGATGCCACTCTGTTCACTGATGGAAGCAGTTTCATCAACCAAGGGGTACAAAAGGCCAGAGCAGCTGTCACAACTGAGACAGATACCTTTTGGGCTCAAGCGCTAATGGTTGGCACCTCTGCACAAAAAGCTGAACTGATAGCCCTCACCCAGGCCCTCTGCTGGGCAAAAGACAAACAGATAAACATCTACACTGACAGCCAGTATGCTTTTGCTACCATACATGTGCATGGGGCCATATATTGGGAGAGGGATTACTTACCTCCACAGGAAAAAACTATCAAAAACAAAAAAGAAATCATGACCCTGCTCGAGGCTGTGTGGCTTCCCTGACAGGTTTCTGTAATACATTGCAAAGGACATCAAAGAGAAGAAACAACCATCTCCTGGGGAAACCAGAAGGCAGACTCCGCAGCCCAAGAAGCGGCTATGCTTCCTGTGACCCCACTGACTCTGTTGCCAGTCGTAATCTACCCACAGCCAGACTTGCCCGACCATCCAACATATTCTCCAGAGGAAGAAAGATAGGCATTGGATCTTCAGGCCAACAAAGACCAAAATGGACTGTGGATCCTCCCAGACTCGACAATTTTCCTGCCTGCTTCCCTTGGACGGGCCAGTTAGCCAACTTCATTCCACCACTCACCTAGGGGAACCAAGTTGGCCCAGCTTTTGTGGGGCCATTTCAAAATCCCCCGCCTCCAGGACTTGGCTGTGCAAGCAACTGACAGCTGCACTGCCTGTGCCCAAGCAAACGTCAGACAAGCTCTCATACCTGAACTGGACCACCGCTTCTGAGGGTGTAGCCCAGGAGAAAGATAGGAAATAGACTTCACAGAAATAAAACTACACCAGGTGGGATATAAGTATCTCCTGGTGATGGTGGGTGCTTTTTCTGGATGGACTGGGGCATTTGCCACTTAAAATGCGACTGCATCTACAGTGGTAAAAATTTTATTAAATGAAATCATTCCCCAATACGGGCTGCCAGTTGCCATGGGGTCAGACAATGGTCCAGCCTTCACCTCACCCATTACTCAAGAAGTCAGTAAGGCACTAAATGTCCAGTGGAAACTACACTGTGCTTACCGGCCCCAGAGTGCTGGACAGGTTGAACTCATGAACTGGACTTTAAAAGACAACCTTACAAAACTCATTCTGGAGACCGGTGAGAGTTGGACCAACCTCCTTCCCCTCGCACTCCTTAGAACTAGATGCTCCCCTTATTGGGAGGGATTTACCCCGTAGGAGATAAAGTTTGGTAGAGCACCACCCATTCTACCAAAGCTGAAGTATGTCCATCTGGCAGAAATCTCTCGTGCTAACCTGTTACAGCACTTGCAGTCTCTCCAACAGGTACCACATTATGCCTGAGAGGATAAATCTTTCTCACTGTTTTTTTTTTTTCTTGTCTTAGCAGCACTAACAACACTGCAACTAGTTAGCACATTACCTGCCATTTTAATTGCCATCATTATCAGCAGCAGATATCCTTCCCGCCCGATGACATAGCACTGCTATATATAAGTCAAGTGGAGCCCATCTGTGATCTGTGCAGAGTGGGGTCTCCAGATGTGGGTGTGAGAGATTCAAGAGCTCATTATGAGTGGCCTTATATCTCAAAGTGGCAGCATGCTTTCTCCAGCACAATTATTTTCCCATTTGGTGTCAAGATAAGACATAAATAAAATATAAGCAAGTAATAAAGGCCAAAAATTTATTGAGTACTTATTGTGTTCCAGGTACCGTACTTTATATATCTTACCTCATTCAAAGATTATAACCACCACAGGAAGGAAATACTATTATTGTTGTAGTTTTCCAAACAAGCTAACAGAAGCACAGAACGCTTAAGAAAACCGTCAGTTGTACATCTTGTAAGTGTTGGAACCAGTGCTTGAACTCATATGGCATTGCTCTGGGACACACAACCTTAACCACTCTGCCTATGGTCCCAGCTAATACAAAAACCTTAATGTTGCCATTACTACCTACAAACTAATTATCTTCTTATTTTTCTTGTTTGGTTCACTAATTATATTCTCTGTGTTGTAGAAGAGTTTATAATGGAAATAATGGAAGCTGAATACAAAAGAGGAATCTGTCTTCTGATGTTTTAACAGCTAATATCAGTACAATCTGTCTGTTACACATTTTTCAAAAGTGAAGATTCAAGCTCAATTCCCTGGAATAGTTCCTAAACAGTGAGGTCTATGGAGACAATAACTGAGACATATCTGTCTTGTCTACTGCTATTTCCAAAGAGCTAAACACAGCGTCTGTGAAGGCAGACTTTGTTTTCATTAAAACGGCATCATACACTATGATATTCTGCATGGAAACTTTTCCAACAGTGGCACTTTTATGTAACCTTTGTCTGATAATTCCATATCCCTATGAACTGTGTGTGCCGAAGATACAGTATGGCCAGAAGCAAGGACATTAAATTTGGGGTGTTCACATCAGCTGTGCTGACAGACTGTGCCACCAAAAGCTGTGGGCACCATCCCTGCCGGATGCCCAACGTCTGCATGTTCCATCTGCAGCCTGTGGATGGTCAGATGGTCATTTAAATGACCAGTGTTTAGTGTCTCTTCCTCAGGGAAGCTTTGGTGTTTATTTTGGGAAGTTATTGGAACATAACTTCCAATAACCGTGTTGGTAGTGACTATTCTGAAACCTGTCAATTGACTCCACTCTACAATACTTGGTAAGCAGAATGAATATAAAATCTGATGATACCCTGGAACTCTTTGGAGAAAACATTAATGTATTTACATCTCATAAAGAAGTTGTACGTAGCCACAGTTTTTCTTGTTTTGTTTTATTTTGTTTTTAAGACAAACTCTTGCTCTTGTCGCCCAGGCTGGAGTGCAGTGTCTTGACTTTAGCTCACTGAAACCTCCTCCTTCTTCTGGGTTCAAGTGATTCTCCTGCCTCAGCCTCCCGAGTAGCTGGGATTACAGGAGCATGCCCCCGTGCCCAGCTAATTTTTATATTTGTAGTAGAGACGGGGTTTCACCATGTTGGCCAGGCTCCTCTTGAGCTCCTGACCTCAGGTGATCCACCTACCTTGGCCTCCCAGAGTGCTGGGATTATAGGCGTGAGCCACCATGCCCAGCCCAGAGCAGTTTTATAAGCAGCCGCTGCTGCCAGGTAATATTTTTAACACAACCCTTTTGAGTCTGTGTTTACATTATGAAGTCATGATGTCTTTTCTAATGATGCTGCTTTATTAACTGTTAGTTTTAGTCCTTTTCATTAGGAATTCATTTCTGGCCTGTCAGTCCATGCCAATCCTGAGTTTGGCTTTTTAAAATGGAAGTATGTCAAAAAAAATTTGAAATGCTGGTTCGATGATAATTAAAGTAAATCTCACACTGGAAAGCATTTGCTAATGTAGAAATTCAGCAAATACGGCATGTGTTTTCTTTAAATACAGTAATCTGACAGTTGAGTGTTCTATTCACTTGGTATTAACAGCCTCTAAGTGTTTAAGACAATGTAGCAGATTCCATGAGGCAGCAACTGGGCAATACAATGCAATCGGATTCATTCATGCCCTCTGCCTTTCAGCAGAAAATCTTCATGAGCCCAGGGATCAGTTGCATGGCCGGTGTGCCTGGCAGCTGAACCATGACCTCATGTACCCCTTGGCACTGTTTAATGCAGCCACACTCCATTAGGCTTGCTGCTGTCTGTATAAACAGTCCAGCACTTACAACTAAAGTCATACATAGCTGTGTGATGACTGGTGAATACTCACTATCTATCTGGCAAATTACAGGCCACTTATTTTACCCAGTGTCATTTATAACATACCATTCATTTTATTCAAAACATTGCACTGATTGACCTTCTGATACATGGTTCTGAGTTTAATATTTAGAGGGGTCCTAATAAGGAAAGTGGGTCATAAGTTGGTTATGCCAGTCATTGTGAGAAAATTCCCCTGTTAATGTTAAGTAAATTGTACCATTTTCCATACACAGGTGGCCAAGCGGCCTCACTGATACATTTGATAAAAGTAAGGCCAGCTCTGGGATGGGTATAATTCATCCTGAGCACCATAAAGCTTCTCAAAAAGATATGGACAAACACATGGCTTGTCAGTGTGCATTACTTTAAATACAATTTTCAGGCTTGCAGCTTCTCGAAATAATGAAGCTTCAGTTTCCACATAATACATAAATAATTATGTTTTAACAAGAGTCCCTGGCATCTAGACTTCAACATGAAATGTAAATACTTGACACAGAAATGTGGAAAGTGTGAGACAGGCATTTTGCTTGCTTCCTGGAGAACACACCATAGCCTCAGTTCAGGGAGAGATTTCTGTGGGCTCACAGCTGTCCTTCTGTGCAAAGCACCTGACCAAGACAGAATTGTCCTGTAGAAACTCTGTTTAATGGTGTCAGCCTAGTTGAGAGCAACTGCCTATGGGAGGGCGTCTCAAGGGTCCTGTGAGTGGCAGTTGGAGGGCAGCACCCAGTCCTGTTCGTGGGCTCTGGGATGAGACTGCACCTGGCCCCAGGCAGAATGGCATGCTTTGTGCAGCTCACCTGGGCTCAGGTAAACAGTCCTCAAGCTGCTCATGCAAACTGGTACGCAGTAAAATTTGGGTGGGCCAGGATATCAACTCAGTTGCATCCCTTGCCCCCCACTCTCCCAGAACTCTGCCTTCACAGGCAGCCTCCAGATCTTAGGAAATACTCCCTTGCCCTCTATAGTTTGTCAAAAAAGGAGGAGCCTTCAAAGCTATCAGCAACTTGCACAGGGTCACTGCCTCCAAGTTTTCTGTGCCACAAACAGAACCCTAGTATTTCTACCATGAATTCGTCTCACTGTGATTCTTTCTCTGTGAGGATACCATGTGGTTTACTTCTGGAGAGGAGAACTACCTTGCACAGTGGAGCCTAAACTTTACAGGGTCTTCCTGGGGGAGGCTTTTAAAAGTAAGTAATTTGTTCAATTTTGGTACAGGTAATATCACATCTAGGTTGCTGTGAATGTATCCAGCTCTAAATATAAATCTGGGAGAAAACCAATAAAGAGCATGAGCCCTGAATGTCTGTTCTAGATAATGAGGAAATGTATTCTCCTATTCTGTTTACAGGAGCAAGATTAGAACAATTTGATTCTGCATACATTTGAGAAATAACAAAAAGAAATAAAATAATGTAGTTATTAAATTTCTAAATAATTTTAAAGCTTCATTTAGTTTCATACATAGCTAAGAGCGGACAGCTCCTTATTTAGCAGAGGCCTTATATATTTAGACATGTGAAGTAGGCCCAGCACCCACCCCTGGGAGTGGAGAGGGGAGAATAGCTTTGCATAAGAAGGTGGTGGGGGCATGAGTGTTGCAAGATGCTGTCTGATAGAGAGAAGGAGGAAGCGGGGAGGTGATCTAGCAACACAGGAAACCAGGGAAAGAGGAAGAAACAAAGCCAAGGAGAAATGATGGGTGAGGATGAGGGAAGAATGTCCTGAGTGGCAGTACTAGCTTTCCATTGTAAGTTCTTCTCTGTCTGCACTACCCAAACTTTTGCAAACTCTTCACTAACGCAATAGCCATGTAGTGACAGAGCTGTGGGAGAGTGAAGAAAAGGCAAATGTCCAGTCTTACTGGGAGCTGCACAGAATAGCCAGGGCATGCCACAGCCATAGGCTGCAAATTGTGCTCCCTCCTGGCCTCCTCCCTGCCCCCCTCTCCCTCCAGTTCCTAGCCTTCCCTCAGTCCCTCAAACATAGTGAGGTTTCCCAGCTCAGAGCTGTTGCCATTTCCTGGGCCCTTCTGTCACCCATGTCTTCCCTCCTATGTCATCTTTCCCAGCAGCTTCCCTGAGCCACCTGATGGTGTGGGTGATGAGCCCACACCACGTCAGTCCACCATGTCACTGTCTTATGTCATTGTCACCACCTGACATCACCTGGAATTTCTTTGTGTAGGTGCTCTTTTCAACACTGCTTACCTCTGTGCCAGCAGAGCAGCATCTCATGCCCATAATTGCCAGATGAATAAATTCAAAAATAAGCAGGACAGTGAAAAGGCAAAGGTATCATAAGAGACATATTGGGATTGTAGGCAGACAATAGCGAGCAATAATCCAGCATGGCTTAATCTGCCATAACTGTCCAGATATTATATATGGGACGCAGATGCAAAGGAATCTGTTTGCATATTAAAGGAAAGGCTGACCTCAGAAGCACAGAGGACTTGGGAGCTTAGGATTAGCTGCTTGTTTCATCCTGGACCTGGAGCTTTTTTATCCATTCGAGTCTTATACAATCTTAGTCAATTCTTAATAAAGAATGGCTGTTTGTTTTCATTTTGTGTATGTATAATTTTCCATAGTCACATTTATTTAGCAACATTTACATAGCATGTCTTATATACCAGGCACTGTTTAGAGAACTTAATAAATATTGTCTTATGTATTCTTCATCATAACTCTATCAGGTAATGACTATTATTATCTACTCTTTACAGATGAGGAAACAGATTTAAGTCATATCTGAGCCAAGAATACAGAGCTAGTAAGTGGCAGATCCAGGGCCACGCCAGGAAGTGTGATCTCAGACACATGCTCTTAAGCATTACATTAGGCTGCCTCTCTTATGGAATCATCCAGTGTTCAATCTCAAAATACCTACTGGTGTTAAAATACATTCTTCCTTCCAATGCATCCTCTTTCTCTTCACAGCCACCTCTCTTATAGAATCATCCAGTGTCCAATCTCAAAATACGTATTGGTGTTAAAATGTGTCCTTCCTTCCAAAGCATCCTCTTTCTCGTCATGGCAAAATCCTGCATATGAACAAACTCCACACTCTTGAATGTTCCATTCTTAAAGGAGACAGTATGTCAGGCTGGTGGGTGATACTAACAATAAATGGTCAACTCAGCATCATTTCAGGTTTCTATTTGTCAGTTAAAAGCTTTATTGCTTCTTGTTCTAATAGATGATAGAAATGTATTGAATAAGTGTAATATAAGTGAACCTGAGATGTGATCCTCAAAGCTTTTACCACCACATTGTCGGGAGAAACTAACACCAAGGAAATCCCCTAAGGATGTCCCTAAAAGTAACACCTTTAAAGCCTGTGAAGAGAATACATTTATTAAGCTAATGACAAAGCTTTATTTAATGCTACCAAACTCTTTGAAAAGACTATCAAGTCTCTGATCAAACAGTATTTTATCCTGCCATTAAGTTCTTATAATTACTCAGTATTTAGCCAGATGGCAAATAATTCCCAAAGTCAAACCCGGTGTTCAAGAAGCAGAGATAATCACAAAGCTGATGGCCGTGGTGAAACTAATTTAAAATGCTGTAACAGTGGCACAGTGGTGCTTCACATGAAAACTGACCAATTTTTTTTTTAAAAAAAAGAAAAAAAAAGTAAGAAAAAATGACATTTCATGAATATGATGCTCGATAAATGCAGGTGTGAGAAAGTGTTTAATTCTACTGTTCCTAATGCCAAGTTTTATGTCAATCAACAAATGTTTTGACAGGTGTAAGGTCTATTGGAGGCTTAAAGGTGCACCAGCAGTAAACACTGAGAAGGGCTCAAAATTAGCACCCGTGGCAGACGGTGTCAACTCAAATAAATGTCAAACTTGGACACAATCTAACTTTTCTCACATTCCTGCTTCATGCATAGAAGGCTGGATTTCACAGTCACAGATGAAAGTCACGGAGTTCTTAATTCATTTTCAAATGAAGTGTTCCCATTAGGCAGCCATTCCAGCTTCCTACTCTCACCGTACGCAGATGACCTAAGCAACATTTAGGTTCAACCAAAAGAAAGCTGGATTTTTGAAACCTTGTGCATAATGATAGCATCCCAGGAAATACCTATCAAGGCTCTGGTAGGTGAAACTATTGGCATATTATGAAGCACCTCCCATTTTGGGTAAAGGATTATTTAGATGAGGTAAAGATAGGAATAAAGTTAGCCCAACTAGGCCCTAATGAGTCTCTAATACTGACAGAGGAGACCATGAACGGGCCAGCTTTGTGGATGTGTGACCCATGCTTAAGAGCTACCTTAGAAGAACCCTGGGCTCGGCCTGAGTCTCTGCTATCGCCAAGTTGAAATTCTTAATGTTTTGAACAGAGGACTGTATTTTTCATTTTGTACTGAGCCCTGCAAATTATATAGAAGGTCCTGACTGGCTGAGCTACTTAATCTCTCTGAACATTAGTACTCATTCACAAAGATTATTTGAAGAAAAATATGGTGGGCAAGCACCTAGCATATAGTGAGCACTCAGTAAAAGCTATAATCGTTGATATTTTGTCACTGTTACTGGTGTCGTTATTATTAGTATTACGACTTTTTAATGCCACTCACTTGCCTCTCAGCAGCAATTGACAGAGTTTATCACGCTCTCCTCCTTGTAGGCTTCGTCCACTTGCCTTTCAGGACATTTCATCCTCCTGACTTTCTCCTGCATTTCTGAACTCTCATTCTCAATGTTCTTTTCTGGTTTGCAGCTCTCCAACCTCTAAGTATTGTGGGGCTTCAAAACTCATCCTCACGTGTTCACTATTTTTACTTAAGCCCATCCTACATGGTTTTATCCAGGTTCATGTGTTAAATACCGCATATGTTGATATAGCCTAGTTGTCCCACCCCCAAATAGCCATATGTTGAAGTCTTAACTCCTAGTCCCTCATGATGTAATTATATTTAGAGATAGGGTCCTTAAAGCGATTATTAAGTTAAAATGAGGTCATGAGGGTACAGGAAGCATAGAGAGGCCATGTGAAGACACAAGGAGAAGACAGCTGTCCACAAGTCAAGGAGAGAGGCCTCAGAAGACATCCATCCTGCTGCCACCCTGATCACTAACTTGTGACCTACATAAATGTGGGCAAACAAATTTCTGTTATTTAAGCCACCCAGCCTCTGGTACTTTGTTTTGGTAAGCTAATAGACCACAGAGCTCTCAAATGTTTATTCTCAACTCAGACATCTGCCCCAAGTGTTAGGTGTATACTGCTGTTCACTGGACACCTTCACTTGGATGTCTGTTAAGCACCTCAAACTTAACATAAGCTCTTAAGAATTGCTACCCCAAAGCTTCATTCTTTGCTATCTCAGTTAATGCTGCTTGCAGGCTTTCATTTGATCAGACCAAAAACTTTGGAATCATCCTGACCCTTCCCACTTGCTCAGGCTCTGCACTGGATCAGTCAGTAGGTCCCAAAGGCTCTGACTTCATACTGTATCAAGAACCTGACCTTTCAGCACTGCATCCTCACTCTCACTGTGGTAGTACTATCCTCAACCACCTCTCACCTGGATTATTCCCTATGACCTTTCAGCCTCTTCCCAACACAACATCCACAGTGATCATGAGAAAAATTATAAATCAGGTCATGTAACTCTTATTTTTATATTTCTTTATTGGCTTTCCACCTCATGTAGAGCAAAACCCAAAATCCTGACTATGGGTTGAAGTCTACCCCACTCCCAGTGTCTTTCTGATCTCTCAGTCAGGCAACCTCTTTGCTCAATGAACTCCAGTCACTGTGTCCCAGGCTGTTATTCCAATGCTGCAAGTACACTCACATCCAAGACCTTTGCATGCCATTTTCCCTTTAGTGGTCTCATAGCTTTATGCTAACCACTGCTTCCCAAACATTTGCTATGCTCCTTTTCTGCTGTTTTTCTCCTTATCACTTACCACTTTCCAACATATTCATTTTACTTATTATGTTACTCATCATCCTTTTGGCCCCACCGAGTCTAAACTTCAAAACAGGCGTTTTTCTCTTGTTTTGTTTACATTCATGACACCCAGTACAGGATCTTGCACGTAGTAGGTTATCAAAATATTCTTGCTGAATGAAAAGCAACTGTGAATGAAAAATGGAAAAGTTACTTCTTTTTACCTTCTATACACTTATACCAAATTGGAAGAATAGTCAAGTGTGGATGTTGACACCATGCTACATGATATCGTCCATAACACACCATCTGTCTCTGAGGCGGCGAAAGTTTATTTTTAATAAAATTCTGTTGGCTTTTAAAATATATCCTTTATTCTCTAGATAAAATTTCAGAAAACTATGTGTAATGGGAGTTATTCTGACCTTAGAAGTTCTGTATCTTTTATTTATAATGCACAGAGACTTGGTGTATCTCAGAATATCTATATCTATGTAACAAACTATTTCAAAATTCCATTGCTATCATCCAAATCACAATAGAGGAGAAGTTGTTCTGCCACAGTGTAAGTCACCTGGTTTTTTTTAGCATTCAAAAATAATTTAAAATGCCTAGATTTCCCCCCAGGCAGATTCTCCCGGTTAGCTCAGAATTTTTCTCATGGTATCTACATTCTAAGAGGTCAAAAGAGGAGGGCGTGGCCTCTTAAGTCTGAGTTTGGAAGGCCTGCAACATGTCTCTGCTGCATTCCACTTAGTCAAGCAAATCACAAGATCAGCTCAGGTCCAAAGAGTAGAGAAACAGACTTCACTTCTAGATGGGAAGAGTGGTGACCTCACAAAATGTAATAGCAACTTCAACTTCCCATGATGATGGGAAACAGAATGAGGCCCTTAGCAGAACAGAAACATTACATCATAGGGATCAGAGGAACTTTGTGTCAAAGTTTGTAATCTACTATAATCTGCCATTTGTCTGAAATTATTCATGCCACTTCTCTCCACAAACTGTTCCTGTCATCTCAAAGACTCCATAAGGCCCATCCCACTAGTGTAGCAGTCTAATTGTCATAGACCTAAATCTTTCTAGGTCAGTGTTTCACAGTGTATGGTCTCTAATCCAGCAGCATCACCTGATAACTTTCTAGAAATGCAAATTTTGCACTCCCTCAAGAAAACTACCAAATCAGGATCTCTCAGGAGAGAAAAAGGATTTGTGTTTTAATAAGACCTTCAGATAATTCTTATGGATGCTAAGGTTTGCGAGCCTCTGTTGTACATTTTACCAGAGTCTGAGCTCTTGACTTGATCCACAGTCAAAGGACACTTCTTAAAATGGGAATCATTTGCAGAATAGAGAAGGTGGGGACAAAAAAGAACTTAATTTTTCCATTCCTCAAGTCTCAGAGATTTTAGGTTTTCTCTAAATTTTGTTTGTAACCTGAAAATTTGTTTAGTTTGACTCTCTTGTACAGTAACACATCATGAAGCTAGAAGAACTGAATTGACCTTTCCAATATTCTGCCTAGAAATCTCCTTAGCTAGTTCCACATATTTTATTGGGGACCTTTTCTGTCATCCAAGTTATCTCAGAACACAGCTGTTTCACAACTAAATAGCATAGGTTTCCCGGTTTTAGCCTTCAGTAACAATTTACTCATGATTTCTTTCAGCTTACACTAACATTTTGCCTTTTTGTTTTATACTTTCATTGGTTAACAATTTTCCCACTGCTTCTCCAGCTTTGGCTACCACTCATTCCCAAAGCGAAGATCAAATGTTTTCAATTTTTGATTTATTAACATTCTACTTCGAGGTACTAAATTTTGTAATCATTATTTTTTGCTAAGTACTGACCACCGCAGAACTTAGGATGTCTAAAAATTTGTTTCCTGCAAAATTCTCAGATTTGCAGTTTGGGCACAGCTGAGCCATGGCTGGGGGTCTCTTTCATGCATGAGGAGTCAGTTGGCAGTGTTGCTGATGGTTAGCTCCTAAAAGAGAGCTTCACTCGCATGTCTGACAGCTGGCTAGGCTGTGAATAGACGCGCCTCTGTCCTCTTTTCCATGGCCTCTACAGCAGACCAGGCTTTCTCATATGGCAGCTGGGTTCAAAGAGAGCAAAATGGAAGCTTCAAGCCCTCTAGTAAGTTCCTAACATAATTTTTTTTGCATTCTTTTAGCAAGGTAAATCACAAACCTGGCCTAGGCTCCAGGGGGAAGAAAAAGATACCCTCTTTTGTTTGGAGGTCAAGAATATCTCATCATAATACAAAATCTGAATAAATATCTGGCAATATTTTACAATATACTAGATTATGCTTGGAAATATTTGTAATTTAAAGTCAAATGAAGGTTGAGTTAATGGCCTCCAACTCAGTATAACCTAGAACCATTACCAAAATAAGGTATTGCATAAGTCTCTGAACCAATAGACCTATGAGTAGATTTTATCAAAGGCATCATATGCAATAAATAATTATAAGTCATTGTGTCATGAACCAAAGGTTTCAAGAGCTGAACAAAAATGACAGCCACAGTGCCCTTGGTCAAGACTGTCCCCTCTATAACTCATGTTGAAATGTGATTCCCAATGTGGCAGTGTTGGAAAGTGGGGCCTTGTTGGAGGTGTTTGAGTCATTAGAGTGGATCCTTCATGAATGAATTAATGTCCTTCCAGGGGAGTGAGTAAGTTTTCCCTCTCATGGGACTGGATTAGTTATTGCAAGAGCAGGTTTTTCCTCATGTTTTATCTTCTAGCAAACAAATCCTTCCTTCCTTCTTTTCCTTCCTTCCTTCTTTTCCTTCCTTCCTTCCTTCTCTCCTTCCATCCCATCCTTCCTTCCCACCTTCCTTCCCCTTTCTTCCATGAGTTGAAGCAGTATGAGGCCCTCAGCAGATGCAGCTGTGCAGTTTGGACTTTTCAACCACCAGAAACACAAGCCAAATAAACCTTTTGTCTTCATAAATCACACAGCCTCAGGTATTCAGTTATAGCAACACAAAATGAATTAAGACAAACTGTGACTTATGAGATGTCAACATCCAGAACTTCTTAGGGCTTGTCTACCACTTGATTGACAATCTCAATTTGAATGTCAAATGAGATAAAGTTAAAAGATGCTCAGTTGATATAAGGAGAAATATGATTAAATCGCAATATACACCTAACGTGACCAAAATTGGAGATAATATGGAAAGAAAAATACATATATGGGACCCTGGAAATGATATTCTAAGATACTTGCCACTTAAGTTAGAGTGGACCCACCTGGGGTTTGATAGAGTCCCATAGTTTGGATAAAGTGAGGCACACACTATGGACAGCATAACATGCAACTAATTATTCACAGTTCTTTATAAAATAATTTCTTTGCAAATTATTATAAATTCTGAAGAAAAGTGAATATCTCAGGAGCAAAAAGAAGGAAGCAAAAGAGAAGAAAGGGAAATGAGGTGGGGGGAGAGGGAAGGAGAAGAAGAAGGAATCTTTGGCATAACTTATATCAGATTGATCCTAGAACGAAACAAGACCAATTCACCTCGGAGAAAAATTCCAGATTCCATCTTGTGCACTGTGCTTGTCTGTGGTGGGTCCAGCAGTCCAACAAATATGATTTGCACCCACACGGGTTTGGATATATTGTACAGCCTAAAGCCTCTCTTAACGTCATTTACCAACCTCAAACATGGACAGACAACAAATGGAAAAAGCTCAACACTTCATTGTTCTTGCTAAAATATAGCAGGGATTATGTTTCAGATGTATTTGCTTAATTTTATCGACAGTTTTCTCCTTTCAGACAGGAACATTTTCTCTTTGTTTCAGTCCAGAGTCCCAAGTCTAGGTTATGCAGACACAGAGCAGACACTATTTTTAAATGAGGGATTAAATAAATGAAGTGAGTGTGCAATCAGGTGGCAATCTAATGAGTCTGAATGTTTCATTAATTGTTAAATTTAAGAAATTATAAATCATTCTACTAAGTTATATTCATAGTTGTTCTTTCATGTGAATCCTAGAATAATTTCTTCTTTATTATAAGACTGAGAATTTAAAAAGTCCTCTTACCTAGTGTTTTCTAAATTCATAAAATATATTAGTCTTAGAGATATTTATCTTTATGATTTGGGAATGAGACATCAGAATTCTCTGGAATGCTCAGGAACTCCTAAAATCATTTTACACTGTTTTTTTATAACACTATTTTTATCCTTTACAGTAATAATTCTTTACAATAATAATAAGCAACGAATATTTTGGAAACTAAAATTGTAGTGGCTTTTCTATTATAAAGATATAATAAAAATAAGTGGTTTATCGTCATTATAAACCAATATATTGTGACAAGATTATTTATTTAAATAACATGTAAAAGTAATTTCTATCCTACATAGACATTGAAAATAGAATACATTAAAAGAAAAAATATTAACACAAAACAAATAGCAATAAAATCATTTAAAATTTAAAGATAGTACAAAAGCATTCATTGTTTTAGGTAATTCTTAAAAAGATTTAAAATAAAAAGCCAGTTGTTCCAGCTAATAATTTGACCTTATTTTGTGATAAATATTCTAGAACAAAAAGCAGTTTGTTTTCTCTTTTGTTTTATTCATTTATTTTTCAAAGATGAAAATATTTTTGTCTTCTTGCTTTAATTTTGGTTCTGTCATTGGGAATGATATTGCTCTGACCAATTCAGATTTGAGATCAGCTTCTGATTTTAAGTAGCACTATTCCACAATAGTCTATCTGTGGCCAGGTGTGGTGGCTCAGTCTGTAATCCCAGCACTTTGGAAGGGTGAGGCGGGAGGATCACGAGGTCAAGAGTTTGATGTCAACCTGACCAACATGGTGAAACCCCATCTCTATTAAAAATACAAAAATTAGCCATGCGTGGTGGTACGTGCCTGTAATCCTAGCTACTCAGGAAGCTGAGGCAGGAGAATTGCTTGAACCGGGGAGGCGGAGGTTGCAGTGAGCCAAGATTGTGCCACTGCACTCCAGTTGGGTGACAGAGTGAGACTCTGTCTCAAAAAAAAAATTTTTTTTTAAGTCTCTCTGCAGACTTAAATAAGCCTCTGTTAAATAACTAGTTCCCATGAGGAATGTTCAAATACTTCAAAACACCAGCAAACAGAGTCACCTAAAATCCAGGTTGACAAGCACTACTCAGAATCAGAATTGCCAACTTAAGCACTTACTTTGCTTTCAATACTTATTTATTGTAATAGGACTCATAGGATAAAGTCTACAGTGCATATCAACTTATTAACACTTGTTTTATTTTAAGAATGACCAACCTTGAGAGTGGGTCATGTGCTGTCAACAAGACAATCACAGCATGGTCATCTTCTTCTGTCTCATTCCTAAAATGCTGACCTTTAACTCTGGGTCCACTTCCAATTCAGTGTCAATGGATTCCTTAACCAACTGATGTATCTATGTTGATTGATCAGCATTATTTCTCATAGAAAATAATGCTGCTCTTTCCTGCTTTTCCAATTTCTTGATGTTTTCCAGAATGAGGGACTCTTGAAAACATAAATTTCCCAAGAAATACTCAGAAGAAATTTCCACCTAGCAACATTACACTCACCTCACCATATGTTACTCCATAAAAACCTTGGTATTGTAATTTGAAACAATTACCTAGATGGGAGAGTTCCTTCTATGTAATGAATATTCATAAAAGGTTATTTTGAAATAAAGTGAAGACGTATGTTCTTTTGAATGAAATCAAATATATGTTTCATATTTGATATTTTATTTTCTTTCCAAGCGGCACCTTAGTGTGTAAAGAGATGAATCAATTTTATGCTTAAATCTTAAGTTATTCATATGTTTTCAAAGATTCAAACAGTTCCATATTTTATGTTCACATTTTGTTAGCTCTTATATTGTGAAAATAGGTATTAACTAGCAATTAAAATATAGGTAAAATATGTAAACATATCTCCAGTGTCAAACACTGGTAAATGAAAGGGCTGAATAACAAATTTATCTTAGTAATACCTCAACAAAAGATTCTCATTTCGTTTAATACAAAAGATAGAACATGATTTTTATAGTTGCTCGAAGACAGAATATGATACTTTTATTTCTGGCTTAAAATAAGCCTTGCTATTCCTTTTTTTGGTTGTTTGTTTTCTTTTACTCCCTTTTGTTAGTGAATATCTTACCAAAATATCTTTAGAAATTCTCAGAATTGTGTCATCAGGAATTCTCCCAAATCCAATCATTGCTTTATTTTTCTACATTATACAACACGACACTTGGAACTATGCAGATACCTGCTCACCCAGAAGCTTGTTCTGACAGCCTTCCCATTTGAGGTCCCCAGAAATGTAGAAAATTCTTTTGACTCTAGTTGTCAAAGAATAACTAAAGCCAGCAGCAGTGTCTCTTTTTTTATTTTTTATTATACTTTAAGTTCTGGGGTACATGTGCAGATCATGCAGGGTTATTACATAGGTATACACATGCCATGGTGGTATGCTGCATCCATCCCCCTGTTACCTACATTAGGTATTTCTCCTAATGTTATTCCCCCTCAATTCCCCTACCCCATGCCAGCCCTCCCCTAGCCCCCCAACCCCCAAACAGGCCCCGGTGTGTGATGTTCCCCTCCCTCTGTTCATGTGTTCTCATTGTTCAACACCAATACCCATTTATGGGTGAGAACATGCGGTGTTTGATTTTCCTTTCTCGTGTCAGTTTGCTGAGAATGATGGTTTCCAGCTTCATCCATGTCTCTGCAAAGGACATGAACTCAACCTTTTTTATGGCTGCATAGTATTCCATGGTGTATATGTACCACATTTTCTTTATCCAGTCTATCATTGATTGGCATTTGGGTTGGTTCCAAGTCTTTGCTATTGTAAACAGTGCTGCAATGAACATTCGTGTACATATGTCCTTATAATAGAATGATTTATAATCCTTTGGATATATACCCAATAATGGGATTGCTGGGTCAAATGGAATTTCTATTTCTAGGTCCTTGAGGAATCACCACACTGTCTTCCACAATGGTTAAACTAATTTACACTCCCACCAACAGTGTAAAACCATTCCTGTTTCTCCACATCCTCTCCAGCATCAGTTGTCTCCAGATTTTTTTTTAATCTATTTTTTTTATTGTACTTTGGGCTCTGGGGTACACGGTCTCCAGATTTTTTAATGATCACCATTCTAACTGGCGTGAGATGATATCTCAGTGTGGTTTTGATTTGAATTTCTCTAATGACCAGTGATGATGAGCATTTTTCATGTTTATTGGCTGCATAAATGTCTTCTTTTGAAAAGTGTCTGTTCATATCCTTTGCCCACATTTTGATGGGGTTGTTTGTTTTTGTTTGTTTGTTTTTTTCAGTGTCTCTTTTATGACATCATGTTCTTAGAGAAAGCATGAAGGAGAGACACTGCTGGATAAACTAAGGTCAAGGCTGAAATTATTGTTAAAACTCTGTTCAAGGAAAGCCTTCTATAAGGCTTGATGCAAGTGATTATCAAATCTTCCTATATCTGTGGATGTTGGAAATGGTGGAGGATGGGAGTGGAGGATCCTTATAGATTCAGAATGGATTCAGAAGAGCCAGCTGTATGAAGAAGCATGGATTTTACAGTACTTTAGGTGCTTCTGAATATCCGTTATTGCCAAACTCCACAAAGCTACCTCTAGCCTCACTGACCTGCATTTATTCTGCAGGTGTCTATGTTAGACTCCTAGCTGCCCAGGCTCTTTCTGAATGTCACACTGAGGATTCAGGCTTGCCATTATAGTGCCTGCAGCTAGTTACAGTTCTACTCCAGGAAGAAAAGGGCCAAACCCTGCCTCCCACACCTAGTCTATTCTGACAGCCTAATATTCCATCCTGTATGCTTTACCTAGGCCAGCATCTGAAGAAACCATTGGGTTGCTTCTTTAGCTTTATTAACTTCCTGGTTATTGATACTCATTTTGCCCTGGAGTGCCATCCATTGGCTCATTCGCAGCTTCAAACTCAGAAATCCTGTCACCCAAGTAGAACTTCAGGTGCCTCCTTGATCGGAAGGAGATTTCAGATAGCAGGAGCTACTCATCAAGAAATTTGCAGGCTCTATAACCACCTGATGCCAATTCCCACCCTGCTCCATCTCTAAGATAGAGAGGTTAGACGAGGCAAAATCTAATCCATATCATGCAACTCTATGATGCAATTAATCAGTGATTCTATGATCTCCCTATTAACAAATTTATACAAATAGGGTTCAAAGTAAAAGACTCACCAAAACAATCACAAATGTAGTTTATTAAAATAACATAGGACACGTACTCTTATACGGAGCCTAGGAGCTTTTTAAAAACAAGCTCATAAACTCATTTTACATTTTCTCCAAACTATTGTTCAAAGACTAAATGTTCAATATTGGCACCATCATTTTCTGGAAGTCAGGAAGGTGGTAGCCACTACTCATGGTCTAAATTATTTTATAACTTTATGTAAATTTGGGATTTACACTGAGTTCCATGCCATCTCATTCCTTGCTTTGGGAATAAAAATATGGGTTACCAAAATGCCTTTGGTCCATTCCTTGTGACTGTTGTGAAGGCAATGTCAGTATATCCATTGCATATGCTATTCATATCCAATAGCATCTGTCTCACTTCTGATGGTAAGTTGTAATTATGGGGACTTTAAAATAATAATAAAAGCCCCAGCCTATCCCAAGGCTTACAAATGTAAGGGCATTTAGTTGAAAGCAGCATACAAGACATGGAACTTGAAAACCAGCTTATTTTGTTTCTCTCTTCAATGGTGAAATGACATGTCTCATTTGTGAAGATATGTTTTTATTATCTGCCGTGTTTTGTGTTCTGTTTAGTTGGTGCTTATACAGTCAGAATTATATTTTTTTCCCTTACGGGGGAGAGGAAGAGTATAAAAACTTAAGTGAGGAGTTTTACATAAATAGTAGTTTGGGAATTTAAGCATGACATTGGCCCACATTTACAAAAGTAAATTGTCTGACTAAGTCAGTAAATGGGATGAATATTTTTAAATGCATCATTAAAAGCCAATATGCAAATAATCTTAGCAATTATAATGGCACCTGTGCCTGGGCCAATGGAAGAAAAAAGACAGACACATTTCACCTTATTATGCATCAGCATAAAGAACTATCTTCACCAGCACCAATATAAAATACACAGAGAGGCACGCACAAACAGGTAAGTCAGTGTTAGTCTTCATATGGAGTCTTGCTTCTTCCCTTCCCATTAACAATTTCATTCCTTTGTTTGTGACTTATTTTAAGGTGACCCAGAGAAGGGAGGATCTGCAAACAGCATGTCAAATCTCATTATACTGATGGATACACTGAAATAAACAAAGGTAATTTGTTGCAGAATTTGAACTAAAACCAGATTTTTTTCAAGGCTAATGTAACTATGCTTAAATCTAACCTTGCTTAAAATCTTTCAAATGTTCCCTGTTAATCTGATAAAATCCCAAATCCAAAGCCCACCTCTCTAGCCTCATTTTCCTCAACACTTCTTAGGCTTCTCTATTCTCTAGCCACACGGGATGTTTTCTATGCTTCATATGTCCTCTCACATTATCAACCTTTCGCATGTTGTGTTCTTGGCCTAGAAAGCAGTCTTTTATTTTTGATTGGGTGATATTTACTCATCTCATAGGTCTGTTTAAACATCAGTTTAACAATTTCTTTCATATCCCTGGAGTGAGTTACATTCCCTTGCAATATGTTCTTCTACTTTGTTAAGACTCATCTCATTTGTCATTAGTTATCATTATTTGTCCCGTGTGCATCCTTCCTGCTGGACCATAAGCAACTGGAAGGCTGGAATGACTTCTGTCGTATTATAATATCTTTGTCTTTATATGCAGTGCCTCAGATCTACTGTATAGTAAATTAAAATTGAAGAATTGATTGTTAATTGCTTGGTCATGGTATCTTGCTTTCAATGATTATTTCTGTATTATATCAAACTTCCCCAATATAAAATGCATTTTACAAATATACTGCTCTCTAAATGTTTACCATTTGTTGCGACTAAAGATGATTTGAGATGGTGCTTTCAGTAACTAAAATTGTTGCATCTTCCAAGCAATGCATTGCGGAGGAAACTACCGATTTAAAAGGGAAGCATTATTGCAGGGCCAGACAGTTATTTTAAGAGTTCTTCCTTTGCAATTGTCATTTAGTAGTAGGGATTAGGGCAAATATTGATAATGTTGTATTGTACTGTCCCTCCTTAAGGCAGCAAACCACATTGCCATGTATGTACCTATGCATTAATTTTGCATGTTCTTCACATGTACCCCAAAACCAATAAAATATATATTTAAAAGAAAATTTGTCTAGGAATATCTTATTTCTTTCTATTATTTTTTGTAGTCTTCTTCTTTTCAGGTTAGCTGCCTACATTCTTCTGAAGGTGAATCTACCTGCCTTTTACTATAAACTACTTGAGTAGCTAAGCTCAGAAGAAAGCGAATTCTAACCTATTCTTCTTGTACAACCAAGCCACTTCATACCATTTTCCAACAACATTACCTATGACTGCTAAGTTATGGACGTGTCTGGATATCTAATTAAGTGCAAATGATGCCAGAATCTAGAAAAAAATAGATCACATCTAACCTCATTGGCAATTTTCTGGCCTTTAAAAATTTAAGACTTCCTGTTCAAATGATACGATGCTCTGATAAGTTCAAATTGTTTATCTCTTCTACCAGCTGAGGGAAAAAATGAATTCTCAAGAACCTTATATTTTCAAAAAGCCTTAAATAGTTGACATCATCCAAAACATTTGGTTGATCTATTTAAGGTCATTGTACATACAAAATACACAGGATGACACCAGTAGAAATAAAAGGTGATGAAGGGAGTATTTTGGGATGTGATGAGTGACTTGAAAATTTTAAATGTGAGACTTCATCATTGCTGTTATCATTGTTACTGTTATCACTGTCACAACAGTCAGGACTCAAAGCAGCTGCTGCCGGCCCCATGCTAGGTAACATGTATATAACCAGTTGTGCCTTACATTGTCAAAAGTGCCTAAAACTCCATATGGTCAAGTGACATTTTTAATTTTTTAAAACATTACAAAATATTACACATATTGTCTGAGTTATTATATGTGTATACACGTAAACACACACATATATATGTTGTTTACAAGTGATTGTGCCTGATTTTTCTGGGGACTGCTGAATTTATATCTTTTCATATGTTTCATGTCCTAGATTTTTTTTTGAGAGGAGGTCTTGCTAATTAGCATTATCATATATGGTACAGTTAAAACCGAACAGAAAGAGAGAAGGCAAATATAGTTCCATCAGTAAGAGTGATGATGTGGCATGAGGTAAAAATCAGGTGGAGAACAAACACATCTGGAACCAGCTAAAAGCTGGCCCTCAATTTCATATTGCACCAGGGAGCCAACCTTCAAGTTGTATTGTTCAGACATGAAAAGAAAGACCACTAGGTTCTAAAGGACCAACTTCTTTTTCAAAGCAGTTTCAGATTCTAGTTCAGCCCAATCAAGGAAGACCCAGTAGGCCTAATTCTTATTCTATCCCTCTGTACTCCCATTTACCACGCTGATGCACAAAACACTTGTTCACGTTGAAAGATCTGAGCTCCCCTCGGAAAAGACACAGGGAATGTAGATACCTGTCACATGGCCCTTACTAACAAATCTTGGAGAATTCTGATGATATTAAGCAAGTAAAGTTTCCAGGGGATCAAAACCTCTTTCATTAAAATCATAAAAAGTGAAACCCACACTGATGTGCATCAGGAAATCACCCACTGTAATTGCCAGAAATAGATAAATAGCAGAGCTAACTGATCTCTAGTCTTTTGAACTGGTTTCTCTAGTCTTTTGAACTGATCTCTAGTCTTTTGAACTACCTTTCTCTCATTAGTTAATCTCATGCAACTATACCAGGCCCATGGCCTCAGAATTCATGCTAAAAGAGATCATTTATTGGTACCAACATCGTAATTGACTGTAGCTTGGCTAAGCTTAATGTAATTGTCAGAATTGGACTCATTAACCAGGGGTTCTGTCCTCTATCCACTTGAATGTAGAAAAAACTGGAAGGACGAATGTCCTATATTGTGATCTAAGGAGGAAAAAGTCTTCATCACTGTTTTCTGACAAAAACTACTGAAAGTCAATGTTCTTCTTTAAAAAAAAAAAAAAAGAAAAGAAAGAAAAAGAAAAAGGTCTTGCTTTATCACCCGGGCTGGAGTGTAGTGGTGCAGTCATAGTTCATTGCTCCAGCTTAAGTAATCCCCCTGCCTCAGTCTCCCAAGCAGCTAAGACTACAGGTGAGCCTGGTTAAGGTTATTTTTTTTTTTCATGTAGGGATGAGGTCTTGCTATGTTGCTTATGATGGTAATGAATTCCTGGCCTTAAGCAATCCTCCTGCCTAGGCTGAAAGTCCATTTTTGATGTAGTAGTTCTAGAAATTTCCCTGGTTTATTTTGTCATGTTCGTCAAACCAAAAGAAAAATTAAGAAAAAAAAAAAACTTTTGCTCAAAAATGCCTTTAACCTTTTTTTCTGCCTGAATTAATTGAAAAATTACATTATTATTCTACTGATTTGAGAGTGAATACCTGGGACTAAAAGGGAGAGGAAAAAAAATGCTTTTATACTGCCTTTGTTTCCTCAGTTATTATATATTTTGGGGGTATTACAGAGACATAATGAATCATCACAAGTTTAAGGATTTTATAATAATAAGAATGAAGGAGTACCTTGATTTCTATGCAAATTAAAGGAGGAAATTGCTCTAATATAATAAATTATTATCCATAATGGATTTTTATGATTCTTTTCAGAGATTTATGACCAAAAGACCATGAATGTCAGGACAGACTACTATCAAATGCATGAATAAAATGAAATCATAATTTGTAAAAACTATCATCATCATTTTGGTTGTGAATGACTGAGAACCCTGCCCCAACTAGCTTAAGTTTAAAGTGTATGTTTTAACCCAAGTAACTGTGAGGCCCAGAGTGGTACAGTCTTTGGGCAAGTCTCATGTTCTGCTTTCTCTATGGGTTTGCTCCACAGTCTCATAATTTCTCCTTCTGTAGTTGCAAGTTCTGCAACAGCCGTTCTAGAACTGACATCTTCCTAAGTTCATGTCTGATGGTAAAAAAGTATGTACTTCAAAAATCTATAACCCTTTGGCAGTGGTCATCTCATTGCCTCTCTCAGGCTTAATCCCCACGGCTAGGGAAAGGTAATGTCCTATGTCACGTGCTCCACCCTTAGATTCTTGGCTAAGACACTTCGCTAAAGCCACATGGTCTGAGAATGGCAAGCAGGGTAGCTCTCCACAGGAAAATAAAGGCATGGTTACCAGGAAGTGAGCAAATGGATTCTTGGTGGAACAAAAAAGAAACAGATGCTCATACATTATTTTTCCTTCTATGAAAGATTTAGAATGCAAATCAGAAGGAAACATAATAGTGTCTACTCCCCCAATTCCAGAAGTATATTCCATTAATATTTTATTTTAATGTGTTTCTTTACAGATACCTGTATTTTTCCCCACGTGATCTAATATGCTTTGTTTAAGCAATGGACTTTTTTTTTCTTTTTTCACAAAGTTGTCAAAACCCACATATTCTTGGATAATTTAGTTTTTCTTTCTTTAACACTATTCTGTGAAGCTTTTTAGGAGTATCAACATACCCCATGCTAATTCCTCCTAAAGCAAAATTCCTATCAGGGAATCTGATACTTAAGCTTGTTCTGCTCTTAGGGAAAAGAATATTTGGGTGTGGAGAGGATGCAGCAATGTCTGCCTGACAATCATATATACTTAACATAATTGGGAAGATATTCTTGATATAGACTCCCCCTTAGGCAACATTATATTGTGATCATTCTTTGTATCTGTCTCTGGATGGTATTTGATAACATGAATTTTAATGGCAGCTTGTATACCTTTTATTCATGTTTCATAATTTATTTAGCTAATCTCTACTATGATACCTTAAGTGTTACAATTTCAGCTACTATATATACACGTAAATAACATCAATAAATATTCTTGAATATAAATCTTGTGGTTTTTTTCCTTAGGATAAATAATTCAAAACAGCACTACCAGGTGAGATGGTCTAAAATGTTTTAAGTCTTTTCATACATATTGCCAAAAGACCCTCTAGAAAGATGGTTCCATTTATATTTATAATCCCACCCTTGCTAACACTATTAGAATTGTTTTATTTTAAATTTAGAAATAATATATGCATATGGCTAAGAAATTTGGAGTCCCATTATTGTGATAAATTCTGCTTTCAGTGAATCTGCTGATTAACAGTGTAAATCTATGTAGCATGTTTAAACTCCATTTCCTGATTTATCAAATTTCAACCTCAATTGTCTTTATTAATGTCTGTGCTATAAAATAAGTAGCTGAATTAGTCAGGGTTGAATTATCCAGGGAGAGAGAACCAATGAGATGTATAGATAAGAGAGAGAGAGAGAGATAGATGGATAGATGACAGATGATAGATAGATAGATAGATAGATAGATAGATAGATAGACAGACAGAAGAGAGACCATTTGTTAGGTGAATTGGCGCACGTGATTTTCAGACTGAGAACGAGAGCCTGTACAATAAGCTGTCTGCAAGCTGGAGAATCAGGAGGCTGGTGGTGTGGCTCAGGACAATCCTGAAGGTCTCAGAACCAGAAAAGCCAATAGCGTAACTCTCAGTCCAAGGTTGAAGACCCAAGAAACTGGGAAGCCCATTGGAGTAAATTCCAGAGTCCAAGGGCTAGTTCTGATATTTAAGGGCAGGAAAAGAAGAGTATTCCAGGTATAGAAAAGACAGAGAGCAAATTTGCCATTCTTCTATCTTCCTGTTCTATCTAGGTCTCAGCTGATTGGATGTGAGGGTGGGTCTTCTTTACTTAGTCCACTGATTCACATGCCAGTCACTTCTAAAAGCCCCCTTGCAGACATACCCAGAACTAATGCTTTACCAGCTGTCTGCATATCTCTTCATCAGTCAAGATGATACCTAAAATTAACCATCGTGGTAGTTTGGCATACCTATATTACCTCCTCCCCACAACGTTTTCTCATTTTTGAAAATGTTATTCTATCCATGTAATTTGATCTTCTAAAATGAAAAGTTGTTACTTTTTTTTGGAGTTTCATCAAATTTAGGCAGAATCTTTGAGTAAGTTTGTTCACAATCACTTCTCCAAATCTTCCCCACAATAAGTCTCTTTTCTTTTCTCTCTTTCCTCTGTTAACTACAGCATCACTTCTACCCCAGAGAGGGGCCATGCAAGTGAATAGAATCTACCAGACAAATATGGCAGATGCTGCAATCTGGATATAGTGAAGAATCACAAGAACAGGGCATGAAAGCATAATGTAACATTACTAAAATAATATTTAAAGTTATTTTATCTGAAGCAGGGTTTCTCCACCTCTATACTATTGACATTTTGGACCATATAATTATTTGCTGTGAGGAACTGTTTGTACATTGCAGTGTCCCCAGCCCTTGCTGAGGAGCCCTCCCAGCTGTGACAACTAAGTATGTC
The DNA here is from genome assembly GCF_001604975.1 of Cebus imitator. Lineage (NCBI taxonomy): Eukaryota > Metazoa > Chordata > Mammalia > Primates > Cebidae > Cebus > Cebus imitator. Next base: position 3,221,718 of record NW_016107446.1, read on the forward strand.
TCCAGGCACTGCCCAGTGTCCCTCTGCATACTGTCCCAGTGGAGAGCCTCTGTTCAACAGGTGCTCCCCAGTAGGGTTTTGTCTGCACTGCTGTTTTAATATCAATGGGAAGAGTGGTCTGACCTGAAAGCACAATGGGAGCATATGAGAATTGCAGGGCAGGTACAGATTATATCAGTTACACAGCAGGTGATCCAGCCAGAATCTTCTTCTTGTGATGAGATTGTGAGCTTCAATCTTAAAAGGCAAATTTGTACTTTTCCTTTTGAGGAAGAACAGACTGGTTTTTGTTGTTGTTGTTGTTGTTGTTGTTGTTGTTGTTTGGTTTTTGTTTTCTCATGCCTGTTGTGGGTACTTAAGTTTTCCATTTCTCTAAGCAGTATTTCCACCCAAACCCCCAAGCAGCAGTTCTCACATATTTAAGTTCTCTTTCAGTTTATGTGGAATATTTACTTCACAATGCTTTGTTCTTTCCTTATGGAGTCCAGCTCCACTTTCAGCATTTTGAATAATTCAAACACATTTCTTTAAAATCGCTTTCAGATTGCTCTGAAGTTAGAGTTCATTGGTGAGCAATTCAGACAGTGTTGCATTATTGCTTTTAATTTTTGACTCTGAGTTTATCTTCCATGTGAATCATTTTCTAGAGTCTTGCTAGAGTTTGGTGACGAAGAAATTTGAGTAGGGAAGTTTTTGCCTCTCACTGGGCACTATGAGTTAACCAGTTTTAGTAATCAAGTATTTAAGGCTAATTTCGCAGTTCATGGGGTTCACATAAAAAATTAAAGACTGAACCCCAAATTCATGTGGAACACAAATACGAGTGTCTGGGTTTTGTTGCCATTGGCACTCTTTCTATACCTGTGGTCCAAGGCTGGCAGCATGCTGCATATGGCACCTCTGGACTGGTGAACACAGTTTTGTTTTAGATTTCCTTTCATGGACATGACTCCTCTTTCCAGCTGCCTCTTACTCAGGGGCCTCCCTTACATTTAGTTTAGAATCCAGGGAGTACAGACTTAACTCTTCTACAGAGTGAATGTGAAAACTCCACCTCAAGATGTAGGTCAAATCCCAATACATTTTTTGGGTAATGGGTAATTTCTGGCACCTGGGGATTTCCCTTTCTTACCTTCCAGCTCAGCTATGCTTCTTATTTTGTTTTTAGTTTGTTTATTATTTTTTGCTGTCGTAAATTATGCAGCTAGTCTCAGTGTTTAGAATGGAGGTGGGAGGCCAATGTTGCACAATGAGTCTAGTCTGGCATGTTGACTCGGAGACTCTGGCCAGCATCCCTTTGCATGGCGGGGAAGGGCACCCTCAGTGCAGACGGAAACCAGGTGCACGAGGAATGAGACAGGCAGGGCAGAGGTACTGAGAGGGAAAATAAGCAGATGAAAAGGTCTTCACATGGCAACAAAAAAAAACCCATGCTTTTATTTCCTTGAAGGACCAGAGGTCAATGGAAATTTTTAAGTATTAGCAGTGTATGACCAGAATTATTTTTGAAGATATTCTGGCAGTATGTAAGATAATTGATGATATGGAGTGTAAAACATCTAGTGATTAAAACAAATTAGAAGGCAGATGGTAGGTTAAGATGAGGTCATATGATAAGGAAGATCGTTAATGCAGTAGTAGTCATAATGGATAGGAAACTAACCTTAGGAAAAGTTCCTGAGGTAGACGTGCAGTATTTCGTCATTAATGAAGAATAAGGAAAAATGAGCTTGGGAGGATACGGAAGTTGCCATTTGGCAGGTGTTTTAGTCCAGACTGCTTTCACAGAATATCATACAATGAGTGGCTAATAAACAACATAAATTTATTTCTCACAATTCAGGAGGCTGAGACGTCCAAGATCAAGGCACAAGCAGGTTACATATCTGGGGAGGGCCTTCTTCCTGGTCATAGGCAGCCATCTTCTCCTCATAGCCTCACAAGGCAGAGAAAGTAAGCAAAGGATCTGGGCTGCTTTAATAAGGCACTAATCCTATTCTGAAGGTGCCGATCCCATGATTTAATTAACTCCCAAAGGCCCAGCCTCCTAATACCATCATCTTGGGGATGAGGTTTTGCCATGTGGATTGGGGGTGCAATACATTAAGGCATACAAAACCAACAAGTCAGATCTGGGTGAGGCTGTTCTATACCCAGACATCTATGTCTAGTGGTCACATGAAAATAGTGCTCAAAAATCATGGTCAAAGCTAGAAACATACATGGAGGAAATGTGAAATACACAGAAATAAGTGGGACAGGTAGACAACATCTCTAGATTGTGGTAAGGCAACAACACATCAGAGCCAAGATAAAACATGTTAGGATCTCAACTGTTAAGGAGCAAGTGGGGAAGGAAGAACAAACAAACACAAATGAAAAGTAACAGCTAGGAAATACAGAAAGACAGTACAGACGACATGACAGTGTTGAGGAGAAGCTGCATGTTATAAAGAGAAAATCAATCATCAGCACATGCTGCAGAAAGTGAAACGGGAGAGATACTGAAAGTAAGGAAAACAGGGCCAGCGTTTAGATGTACTGAACCATTTTATTTCTTAAGCAGGGGGCATTGAAGAAAACATGATAAAATATTAACACGAGTTACACTCTAGATGGTTCATTTGTGGGCATATTATGTCTTATGCTTCCTATACTTCATATATGTCTAGAAATATGTAATGTGTCATTATTAAAATTTAGTAGAAATTTAAAGAGAGCAAATTCAGCTTCTGATTAAGTTGGGTAATTAAAAGAGTTTCGCTACCTTATTAAACCTCTCTCTGTAGTAGTGGGAGGCACACACCTTAGGTCACTTTGGATGGCAGGAGCAGGCTGGAGAGGAGGTAAGGACCAGGACGGCAGATTATTCCTCAGAAAGTCTGGAAGTGCAGGAACGACTGCAAATAGAATAGTTACCTGAGGTGGCAACAGGATTGAAGGAAGAGTTTTTAGAATGTTTAGCATGGGCCACTGACTTGTGGACTCATAACAGAAAAAGAGAGATTTAAGATTCAAGAAGAGGCATGGGAATAGTCACTGAAGAGTCCTAGAAAACATAAGCCTTACTCAGGTTAATAATTACAAGACACTTGGAAATTTTTAAAATGCAGTATTCAAATTATCCATTACTACTGAGTAATAGTTCACATCTAAACACCAGATTTCCTGGACACAGAATGTGTCTGAAATAGAGATTTCCTACCCAAGCTTTACAAGGGCAAACTCCACAAAGCTCACTCTCAGAAAATGCCCAGCTTGTCTGAGGGGATGGCCTGGGCAGAGCACCTTATTGTTTCTCAAATCTCAAAGAGCCAGGGAGACAGCAGGCAGCAGGCTGGTGCCATGTGCAAGAGTGACTGATTGCTGTTTAGTTGACCCTTGAGTAAATATAGACATCCACATTTCTAATATCTCAGAAAACAGATAAATAAAATCTCTATGACCTCTTTCAACTTTAATTTCGTCAACGTGTAAATTTTCATAAAATCTGAACTATAATAAAAAAGAGTCTAGTTTTAATAGTTTCATTGGTTTCAAATTGTTTGTATGTTTGGCATAAAATTTTCAGCTCAACAAATTCAAGGAAGCTTAATATAGCTTAGCATCCAGAGAAGATTAGCTTTATCTTAGCTTTTTCTGCATTATCAATAACAAACATTTTTGAACCTCAATTATATAAATATATGAAACACTGAGCTAGGCATAGCAAGGGTTAAGATAATAACATAGCTGCCTTCTAGGAGTTCACATGCCAGCAGAGGAGACCAGCAGGTTGCAAAGCCATCTCAATAAGAGCGGAATGTGGGCTGAGTGTGGAACCAATTTGGTAAAATTTAAAAGTGGAAATTTTGTACTCATTTGATATTTTACCCCAATAGTAAACAGGTAATTTTAGATATAGAAGTAAGGAAAAAGCAAGAACACATGGGCTACCTGTAAATCTGCATATCACCCTCTAGTTGAAGAGAAGGATGTACTATTTAACACATGCTTGAGATGAGAAGGCTCTAAAAGGCAATGGCATTTGCAGGGGCCAAAGTGGACGAGACTCAAAACCCGGACCTGAATTTGTGATTCATGTCCCACTCTGCCACTTTCTACCCTGTACAAGCTTAGCAAGGAAATTTAATCTCTCTGAGTTCTTTCTCCCTCGTCTGTAAAATGTGGCTAGTGATTCCTGCCTCAAAAGTTATTTTAAAGATTAAATGAGATAATGCATTTTGAAACTGTCTTATAAATATAAAGCTTTATATAAATGTTAGTTACACATACACATGAAGGGAGTTATAAAAAGAAGAATGTTGTTAAATATTAAATAAGCTAAATACATTTGCAGAAAATATGTTTCCTATGTGTGATGTAAATACTCTCAGGAATAAAATATTCGTTAGTTGAATAAGAGAGAGCAATGAAAACTATGCCCTAGTATTCCTCCTCATCAGTAACCCCAGAAATGATACATGACTTTTGATTTGGTATGATTCCACAGAGCAGACAGTATATTTAACCATCGGCATTTTAAATTTTAGTTTTAGATTATTAAGATGGCGGAAAGGGTTTTTTTCCTTAAATGTGTTTTACATTTTTATAAAACTAGGCATAGACAATAAAACTACAAAGCTTCTAGCAAAGAAAACACATTTTCCTCTATGAGATCATAAAAATAAAATATTAATTACACCGAGTAGTATTTTAAATTAACTCGCAATGCTAGATTTAATCACATTTTATGATTATATGAATTACTGTTTATTCTTTCTTTGCTTGCTTTTTTTTCCTCACCGAAGACTACACGTTAAGGTTTCTATCCACAATTTCTGTACAGAAGCCACAATTAGTTTACCTGTAGTTTCAACAAACCCCAGCTCCTGTGCATAAGAAAGATAACAATATATCAAACCAACAAGCCGCAGTGGTAGAGTCAACAGAAGATTCAAAGCAGAATGGTCAAACATAAAAGGGATAAATGGAGAACAGTTGTGTGGATCTGGCTACAGGTTCTGATTTGTAATAATGGCTTACTCATTTCTGCAATGTACTAAATAGGCTTTCTGCTTTTCATGGTTGAAATGAAAGGACTTGTCACATATTACTTGGAAAATGTACAACATCTTTGAAAGCGTCTTTGGAATGCATACATTTGCTTTCTAGATCATAAAACCAACATTAATAATTTAGGCCAGACTAGAAAACTGTAACTCACTGTTCCCCAGCAAAGGCCCATTGCTAATCCATATTTGATGGAATGTACATATTTAATGAAAGAGGAACAGTTTTCCATTGCAGACTGAAATGAAACGCTGGTTGTGCTGTAATTAAAGGGAAAGGAGAAAACACCAGGTTCGCTTTTCACAATCAGCTTCCAGGTGGTGACTCTTGCCTGAGGGAGAGACCTGCCATTTTCTCCTGCTTCCGTTCTTTCCATTTCCTCTTAAAACCACAAGGCAGAGGGCAGGAACTGTGTTCACTTGTTCACAGTCTTCCTTTAAACAGACCTCTCTGCAGGTATTTAAAGTCCATTCCAGATGTGTTTGCCTCACTGCCCTAGGGACATCAGAGAAGACGCCCAAAGGACTTTTTAATCTATGGGCTAATTTTGTATACTTTTGTAGAAGGCTTTGGCCTATCTCTGAGATAGAACTGGGCAAGGCTTTACAGTGCCTGGGAGTGAGAAGAAAGAAGAGCACATTTCATCCAGGCTACTCATTTCTGTATTCTTATAGAGAGAGACACGCTAAGACAATGGACCTTGCATGAGTTTGAACACAGAGAGAACAGATGAACAGGGAGAAGCCTGAGAAACAATGCAAAGAGCAAAGAAATAACATTTCTTTGTGGCTTGCTCATGCTTAAAATGTAACTGTTAAAGAAGTAACCCTTTGGGTAAAAATGCCTATCTATCAAGAAAGATCCTACAAACCTACAAAATCTCCCAAAAAATCATATGTCAAAGCATGATGAGTCATTTATATGTTGACATGTATTAACATAAGGCTGCTTTCTACATTTTAGGAGAAACGAGCTAAAGAACAGGTGAGTCTTTCTGGGAAAACCTACACAGATCCAAAGTAAGGAATAATACTCCAGGAAGAATAATCTGTGGTCATAGTGTGTATAGGCCGTTATGCCAGTACTTAAAGACTTGCACTGGGGACACAGGCACTAGGAATGTGGGATGAAAGGAGTTCTGATTGAAGCGGTCACAGAGTAAAACTTCAGACTTCAGGATCAACTCAATATACATTTATTTCACACCTAATTGCTCTCCTGTTACAATGCAGGCCATCAAACAAATGTGTCTAAATGAATCGAGAGCAATGCAGACTGGAATGTTTATATTGGAGAGAGCAAACATAGAACTATCAGGATGAGAGAGAGAGAGAGAGAGAGAGAGAGATTATTCTCTGTGGGTACCTAGGAGAGGAAAAGGAAACAGATGCATTGAAGAGAAATACCACCTTCTCAGAATCTTGCCTAAAGTCAACCATGTCACTATATTCAGAGTAAGTATAGTCATCGCTATTTATTTGTTTATTTTTTAAGAAGTAGAGTCAGCCTACCATTTTCAGATTGCTCTTCAGAGAGATGGAGGTGTAGGGAAGGTTGAATGGAAAGGCTCAGCGAAATAACAGAAGGGAACTCAAATCTCAGGCACCAACTCTGTGGTCAGAAGCATTAAGATCTCTTTCTTTTTAAAATATAAATACTGAGTCATCCAATCCCTAAAATGGATAAAAGGGAGGATTTGGCCATGTAATTGGCACACTGCCATATTAGCTCATATAGTAGATAAACAGAACTATATGCTTTGATTCCTAGCCATATTCATGGCTTAATGCCAACCTCAAAACTTTAAAAATGCTATTCCACAGTAGATAAACTAGAGGAAATTTGGGGGACCAGTAAGGAAGTGATTTTCTTGGGATATTTCCAGTGAAAACTGAGTTGAAAGGAGAGGAGAAGAAACAAAATAATTATTTGTGAATGTCTTTAATTGACACAAAAACAGAAGACATGTAATTCAATCAGTGATCAACTCCTAGTCAATGAATGCATTTACTAAATTATTCATACTACATTTATCCTCAGGATGAGGGCCTGGAAAAACAAGCATTATAATTTACTTCACTATTAGATTTGACATTTGGGCTCAAGTTGTCTTTCAAAAGGTACGGAATACTAACCTAGGCAGATACTGGGTTTTCTGTGTAATGTCTGGCTTTCTTTGAAACCTTTTCCTCTACCTCCCTCTAGTGATTCAAATGCAGCAAAGCAGAAGAAGCACAAGCAACTGGTTTGGCTAAAAGTTTAAATAAATTGGAAGAAAAAAATAAAAACAGGGAACTCCAGGATCCTCATGCTAAATGGCAAGGCAACTTGCTTGTCAATCCTATATTACTCTCAGCTTGGGCATTGTCTTTATCTGCTTCAGTTTTTGTGTATTTTTTAGAATATCAATAACAAGATCTTTAGAAGTAGTGTAGAACAAATCGGAAATATCCAGTCACGAGACGACAGTAGAGCAACTATGATCTAGTGAGTCAGCACTGGTCAAGCTTTTCTGAGACAGAGCTGGCTTTTCAGAACTGGGTGATTTTTCCTAGAAATGCAGGAAAGGTGATACCCATGCCCTCTCAAAGATCAAGAAAACATAGAGAAGAGACGATACAATGTCAGGAATTTGTGGCCCTGCTTTCTCCCAAGGTCCTCCCCTACAAGGACAAATCTTACAGGAGCAGAAGAAGCTAAACTATATGCCAATTACATTCAACAAGTTTCTATCAAATATCTGTGCTATAAGTTGACAGAAAGGAAAAATGGAACAGAGAAGCCCTTGCTTTATGCACTCATTACACCTGAAGAGTGTGAGTGAGAGGACAGGTGAAAATGGCCACCTTAAATGAGACTGGGAAGGCTTCACTAAGGACATGTTTACAAGCTCTTAATTATAAGCACCTTAAAAGGGTGGGTTTCTAAGCATAGAATCAGAGATCACAGTGGCATCTTGGAGTTAAGGGTACAGGTCTGCAGCAAAATGAGACAGAAAAGCTTGCTGGGGTAAAGATGCTGATAGCACCAAATAATATTTCAGTGTTACTTAGGTACAGTTATCATATGCCATGACTTTGCACATTAACTTTGCATATAAACTGTGATAGTCTTCAAATTATTCAAGGGCATTCCACACTATGCGCCCTGCCGTGCTGTCATTGAGAAACACGGTGATTCTGATTTTTAGTGCACTTTCACATTTACTGACGCATCATTTATCTGTCATATATATTGTCCAGAGGCTTTCCTAAGCCTTCAGAAACAAATTGGAAGTGATCTTTACTGTCAAGACATTCAATCGAGTGGAGAAGTCACAAAACAAGTCACTAATAGCGATACTATGCAATAAGATAAATGATAAAAAGTCAACACATTGGTTACGAAAACACACAGAAGAAAAAACCCAGGATGGAACAGTGGGGAGAAACACAGAGAGTTTCCTTGGATGAGGACACATAAGCTTCCCATCTGCAATAAGGTGCCCAAGAGAGATCTGAAGACATGAGCAAGACTTTATAAATTAGTCTCCATGTCTAAGAATGGCAATAATTATAATCTCTAAGAATGGCAATAATTATAATTTCAATAGTTCTGAATCTCACAGGATGCTAAGATCGGTATCTTTTATTGTTTCTGCATTCCTTTATCAAGTAAAATCCCATTGAGTGCTTACTCTGAGCTAGCAACCCTTTTAGGTCTCTTGAACATAGAAGGAAAACCGGAGAGACAAGGTTATTACCCTCCAGGAGCTTCCAGCTGGGAGACAGAGCACAAACTATGAACTTACTGACCAGTGAGTTAGGCTTGCAATAAACCCTAGAAAAGAGGTAAATAGGGTGATATGCTAAAAGGTCAAAGGGACAGAGTGAGGGGAGCATGCAGGAGCCGGTCATAGATAGCTTCTTTGAGGCACGGATAACGTGAGTTCAGACCTGAACATGAAGAAGGAGCAGGTAAGTAAAGAGTTGGGGTGGGACAGGAGGCATGCCCTGCAAAAGGCATGGCCGTGACAAGTACTGAGCCTGAAGGAGAGAAGGAAGGTCAGTGGGCTGAATGCATGGATCATGGGGAGGTGCATCAGGATAACTGGAAAAGAAAGCAGGGCCAGAGAGGGATAAGGAGTTCGGGGTGTATTTCAAGTGCAATGGAAGTGACTGAGGAAATTAATAGGTAGGAGATAACAAAGTCTGATTTACCTCTGAAGACAGCCACACTGGCTGCTGTAGGAGGAGTGGGCAAGGGTGAAAGCAGAGACAGATCTGAGGCCTCTCAGGAGTCTGTGCTAAAGACAAGTGGCTTAGACTAGAAAGATGACAGAGACTGAGAAAGTGAGGTCACAGAAGAGCAAGATTAGCTGACACCCTGGTGCAGATATAAGAGAGAGAATAATTCCCAGTTGATTCCTGGGTATTTCGGAGATCATGTGGAGGGATAGCAGTGTCTTTTACTGACCTGGGGGATGTTTTTGGAAAATGGATTCAAAAGGGATGATTAGGGAGTCAAAGTCTGACAGAAGGAAGGTGGGCAGCTTCTAATAGCCAATCAATTTGCCAGCACAAGGGAATAATGTCATCTAGGACAGGGAAAAGAACAGCAAATTCACAAGATTCTATGGGATCAACCTTCTGACAGCGGTGTTTGTTCCCAGAGCATGAGATGGGCCTCTTCCCACTCTCCCCAAGTCTGAGCTTGCAGTCTTCTTGGTGGCTTATGAAGGGAACAGGCTGTTTCATCTGCTTCCAGATGGGGCTGAGCAAAGAGGAAATAGTCCTTTAAAAGAGAAGGCTGGCTGGGTGCAGAGGCTAACACCTGTAATCCCAGCACTTTGGGAGGCTAAGGTAGGCAGATCCCGAGGTCAGGAGATCGAGACCATCCTGGCCAATATGCTTAAACCCTGTCTCTACTAAAATTACAAAAAAAAAAAAAAAAGATTAGCTAGGCGTGGTGGTGTTCACCTGTAGTCTCAGCTACTTGGGAGACTGAGGCAGGAGAGTTGCTTGAACCAGGGAGGCAGAGGTTGCAGTGAGCCGAGATTGCCCCACTGCACTCCAGCCTGGTGACAGAGTAAGACTCCAACTCTAATTCTGAAAAAAAAAAAAAAACAGATGCTGGAAAGGATGTGGAGGAATAGAAATGTTTTTATACTTTTGGTGGGAATTTAAGTTACTTCAACCATTGTGGAAGACAGTGTGGTGATTCCTCAAGGATCTAGAAACAGAAATACCATTTGACCCAGCAATCCCATTACCGGATATATACCCAAAGGATTATAAATCATTCTACTATAAACACACATGCATATGTATGTTTATTGCAGCACTATTCACAACAGCAAAGACTGGAACCAACCCAAATACTCATCAATGATAATCTGGATAAAGAAAATGTGGCACATATACACCATGGAATACTAGGCAGCCATAAAAAATGATGGGTTCATGTCCTTTGCAGGGACATGGATGAAGCTGGAAACCATCATTCTCGGCAAACTAACACAAGAACTTAAAAACAAACACCACACATTCTCACTCATGAGTGGGAGTTGAACAATGACAGCACATGGACAGATGGAGGGGAACATCACACCCTGGGGCCTGCCCGGGGGTGGGGGGTTGGGTAGGGATAGCATTAGGAGAAATACCTAATGTAGATGACAGGTTGATGAGTACAGAAAACCACCATGGCACATGTATACCTATGTAACAGACCTGCACGTTCTGCACATGTACTTCAGAACTTCAAGTGTAATTAACAAAAAAAAAAAAAAAAAAGAGAGAATGGGAGGCTTCCACATTTCAACAAATACAGAACTTAAAATTTTAAAAATAGAAAATGATGAGTTTACAATCTTTTAAAACCTAGAGATCTGCTAGGTCTTCTAACTCATTTTTTATAAATGAGAAAATACAGTCAAAGAGACAATAAGTGATTTGCTAAAATCATATCGTGTTGCTGTTACTAAGAGAGTTTGGAGCCTTATCTTATGCTTAATGTTTGAGTATTCTCTTCATACTGCTGAGTCTCTAAAATCAATTGTGAGTAGTACTCAAGACTTTGCTGATCTACAAAGCCAGATCACGTGATTTGAGACAGAATGAGAAAAGCTTTCTTTTCCCTTATACACTCAAGTATGCCAACCTTGGGTAGTTGTTTGTGATGAACTTGCTTTCATTAAAAATAGACTAAACAAAAGCTAAGCAATAACATTTAAAATGAATATAATAAAATGATGTCAAGATTTACATTTATCTTCACATAATTAATTGGAACCACTAGGACCTTTGATTTAGTAAACAGTAATAAAATATTTTATCCTTCCAAATCTTAACCTGTTTTTATTAATTATGTGGGTTCACCAGCAGAGGGCCCCCTGATACCTTTTTTCTTTTTGCCCCCCAACAAACAATTTTAAACAACTGGCCAGAAATATCAGAATCCACTTTATATCCTATTGACAATTCACTATTCATAGGAACAATTAGGGATTCTCTTAACGTCAGCAGAGTGTACATGTTCACTCTTTGGAGTGAGGAAGTGAAGCTGGGTGATATGGAGGACTTGCTGAGAGCTGATAGGGAGCTGAAGCTGTTTCCATGAATGTTTCTACTGTGTGAATTAACAAACTTGAAGTAGTATGGCAAGATCATGTGACTTAATGTGAAAATTCTTACAAATAATGTTTCACAATTAACATTAAAAAGCTTGTTTCTAAAAAGGATTTGATTTTTTTTTTTCACAGACTAAAACTGGGAGTTTCATCTTCAGTCAAACTGGAAGACCTGAGACTATTACTTTGTTTGATATTTGGTCAAAGCAAATTGGTTAAATAAATTTTATTTGTTTCCGGCCTATGTTTAATTGTAACTTTGATTTTTTTTAATGCAGTGTATATTCGAATTGTCTCTTTGAAAAGTAAACTATTGTAAATCTGTAAATGATCTTACCTCCTGAACTGTATTTCGTTTCTCAAAGCATTTAATGATGACTGAGGACTTCATTTGTCTAATTGATTTTCTTTAAGAAAACATTGTGGTCTCCAAATTTTAATTAATGTAAAGTTTTATGTTCTATATAATATTGTATTGATGGCTATTTGACATTATGCGTTTGCTAAAACTCATAAAACTGTACAAAATAAAGAGTAAACCCTAATGTGACTTGTAAACTTTAGTTAATAATGTATTGAAATCAGTTTATTAATTCAGACAAATGGGAATGCTTTCTACCATCTGCTTAATTTTTCTGTAAATCCAGCACTGCTGTAGAGACAGAGAAAGGAGGAACTTGAATGAGGCCCCTGCGCCTTCCTTCTCCCACCAAGGGAGGGAGAGACTGGTAATGCCTGCCCATTCTTCCTGGGCTGAGCCTTTGCAGCTTGAAGCCTTTGAGAATTTGCCGTCTGCTGCTGTTTTAGTCAGCGTTTCTGGCTTAGGAGCTTGGTGGGGAAGCCCTAGAATTTGCATTCCTAACAAGTTCTGAGGTGATATTATGCCCAGGCAAAAATGCCCCCTCACAGAGATTTCTACAACATCACATGTGAGTGCAGCCACAGATACCCCAAACTCTGAGCCCAAAACCAAAAGACAGAAAACTAAACACCAGAGTGAACAAAGAACATCTCAGAATGTCTGTGGGGACCAGTGATGCAAGGGATTGACATCTCCCTCTTTTCTTCATCTTGGCACTTCAGTAATCTCCCCAGCCTGGACACAGCCCTGGGGACAGAGGCAGGGCCTCTCATTGTTAAGCTTATTGTCACTGCAGGCAAATGGGGGCTTCAAATAGAACTAAGGTTCAGTTCCAGAAAAAAGAATATATTTGTTACACACACACAAATTAAAGATTTTGGTAAACTCTTTGTTAGCCTAAATTAAGATGCAAAAAAAGTCATGACAGACCAAGACAGAAATTCAGTCTTGATAGGTTTGTGATATATTGGACTTCTCATGTTTAAAGAAATTCATTTGTATTCAAGCACAAAGATAGGTACAATAATTGTCTACGAAGTGATATTTATCAATTTTAACACATAAGTTGGTCAGGGACAATGACAAGAACTTCATGATATAAACAAAAAGACCCTGGATAGTTTTTGCTAGTCCCTTTATTTATAGGCTGTTCTTATGCAGAGTAGTGTTTTTATTGATCACATCCTTATATATAGTTGTATGCTATTCCTCAAGACAGGAGTCCACTTACTTCCATTCTGACAATGCTGGCTAACATAATTCATTAGCCAGAACTTTCAATTTTATCACTATAGCAGAGGAAAAAGTGATTATATTAATAATATTAAGCCAGCATTTCTAAATGTATAAGGATGTTTCTGGTACATGTCCTATATGAAAAACTCATAATTCTGGTAAAACTTTACAGGTGGGACACAGTAAAAACTAAAGCTTCAAGTTCCATTTAAACAATTGCAGGTGGATTTTATGTTTCTCTATTCAAATTGATGTGAATACATTTTTTTTTACTGTCTATTTATTTCCTGGTGGGGCTAAATATATTTCCCCATCAAACGTAAATTGTCTTCTCTAGCTTCATATTTCTTATAATGGGGAATATTCGATGCATGTAGTGACAAATTTTACAGAGAAAGTGACAAAAGATATTCATAAGTCCCTGCCCATCATTATTCAGAAGCTCCATTGTCCTTTCAATTTCAGCGATCAGAGAAAGTTGAATACACAAAATGATACGTGCAGACCAACTTACCAAGTCATCTGTACACCTACGGTCATGTTTTTTTGTGTGTTTTTTTTTTGTTTTTTTTTTNTGTTGCATAGGCACACACGTGGCAGTGTGATCTGCTGTCTTCCTCCCCATCACCCACATCTAGCACTTCTCCCCATGCTATCTCTCCCCAACTCCCCTCCCCCTGCTGTCCCTCCCCTATATCCCCCCAATAAAGACCTGGAAACAACCCAAATGCCCATCGATGATAGACTGGACAGGGAAAATGTGGCACATATACACCATGGAATATTATGCGGCCATAAAAAACAATGAGTTCATGTCCTTTGAAGGGACATGGATGAACCTGGAAACCATCATTCTCAGCAAACTGACACAAGAGCAGAAAATCAAACACCGCATGGTCTCACTCATAGGCGGGTGTTGAACAATGAGAACGGTCAAGTTTTAATGCAGTTAACCCAAATTCACAACCAACAGGTACGGGTAGCTTTTCCCATGAATAAACTATAAGAAACACTGCACAAATTTCAGCCCAGAGACCTGGGAGTAGCATCAGTGCATGATGCTCTTAAACCCCATGGAAAAAGATCTTGTCAGGCACTGTTAAAGACATGAAGAAAAAAGTAATTGCAATTAAAGTGCCATGGAATTAACCACTGGGTTCGTATTTCTCAGGTAAAAGCACATGATACAGCCATTTCCTGGGTTCCTAGGCCTTTGGATATATATATGGGGTCTCCCTGGGTATTTTTTAAATTGCATTTTAGGCTTTGGGGTACATGTGAAGAACATGCAGTATTGTTGCGTAGGTACATACATGGCAATGTGGCTTGCTGCCTTCCTCCCCATCACCTATATCTGGCATTTCTGAAGCAGATGACAACATGAAAGAGTTTCCCAAGACTTTCCTTGCTGCTAGATATGAGCAAGCTTTAGCAAAACATTTGGATCAGGGTGTAGTGTGCACGAGCCAGCGGCAGTCTCTGTTGTGGCATTCTCCTTTTTCTTTTCTAGATGTCTTGTGCCCTCACTGCCAGTGTCATATTCTAATTGTTCATTATCAGGGATGGAAACTTTAATATATCTTTCTTTAATTCTGATGTTTGGTTTCCCAACATTTTGACAACGCTTGACTTACAGGCAGAAGGCATAAGTAAGCTTGGAAACCCAGAGAATGTGCCACCCTGTGGGTTTCTTGGGCACTCACATGGAGGATAGGATGAAGGAAAATCAGAAAGAGTCTGAGGGGGGTATTTTGTGGCACCTTCATTCTTGTCTTTCTCCACATTACAATGGTCACATAAACCCCTATTCTTCACCATTTTTATTGCATTGGGAAAATTGAAAACAAAAACATGTCCATTTTCTCTGATGCTATTTCCAGACTCCACTGAAATCAGACCTCTTCTCAGATTTCTGACTTGTGCTCAGAAATTTTGATAAAAAATCCAATAACTGTTATTTGTTTGCACTTTTAATGTGTCTTCAATCAAGCTCTTTACAGAGCATTGTGATTGTGTGAAGTTTGTAGATTTCCAACTATAAGCTTTTCTTTAATAAAAAATATTGGGTTGCAAGAATACAGCTTTAAAAAATATGTACAGAGGTCTCTAAAGCATTGTGGTTTTTATAATAACAAGCATAATTCATTGAGCTCCCACTGCATCTCAACCTATGTACTAAGGACTATATGGTTATTATCTAATTAGATCTTTAAAACACTATTTTGAAGTAAGATGATGAAACTGGGGCTCAAAGAGATTAAATAATGTACCCTAGGTTAAGGCAGTGGTCAGTGGGAATAAAACCTGTGTATGAGATACTAAATATCATTGATGCTAGGGACCTATGTAAGATTTGTCCTTTTGCTAAGAAGACATATATCTACGTTCTAAACATCACTTTATCTTTTGTAAAATTAGATTGTAAATGCAGACATTGTTGCTTCAGCTCAGAAGTCAACAAAAACCTCAGCTGTAGGTATGAGCACATATCTTTTGCAAAGCAGCTTGCTTTCTGTAGAACTGAGTAGACTACGCAATATTGCCATAGTCTGACAGAAACATTAATAGCTCTCCCTGAGCAGTCTTTATGGGCCACTATTAATTATGTGAGTTGCTGGGTACAGTTACACTCAGGAGCAATTGCTTTTACTATTGCAATGCACTAGTAAATGGACTCTCTTTCTTAACTGGCACTCTCTATAATCTTGCCCCTTCTTTCCTCAAGCCTCATGTCTCTCTTCTAAAGCTAACCTGTACTTTAGGGATTGGCAATTTTTTTAGATTAAGAACCAGATAGCAAATATCTTAAACTTGGAGAGCCATCGATCTTTGTTGCAATTTCTCACTTTTGCAGTTGTAACATCAAAGCAGCTACAGATAATACATAAACAAATGAGCCTCACTGCTTTTGGTAAAACTGTATTTGCAAAAATATGCAATGAGCTGGATTTGATCTGTACGCTGGTAGTGTGCCAACTCCAGTTCTAAATATACATTACAGGACCTTAAACGAATTAAAACTTATAAAACACAGAACAGAGCCTGATACACACTAGCTCTATATAAGTTAACAAAATAAAGTAAGATAAAATAAAAACAGCTATGTGTAAGTCTCTAAATATATCATGCTCTCTTATGTCCCCATGTTTTTGCCCATGTAACTCCTCATAATTCTCTCTTCTTTTGCACTGAACACCTTTATCACCCTCAAGATTGTATTTGATGTTGACCTACACCTTAAGACACCTCCCTGTTCTACATTCTCAGTTTGGGTTGATATGCCTGCCCATCCACTCTCACAGTACCTTGTACCTGCCTGAAAGACAGTCCCCACTACTTGGCATGGGAACTGATGCCCTGATGTGATATTTGGCCCTCTACCAGACAGCAATCTCAGTGAAGGCAAGGACTTTGCCCTTCCATTCGAGTTCCTCAATTTTTTTAAAAGACAGCGCTTACTAATTGCCTTTAAAAGATCATTTAATTAATAAAAAATTTCAGACGAATAAACTAAAATTTTTTTCTCAGGCAACTGTCACTGAGTGCATGATCTAAATGAAAAGTGATAAGTCCTTTCTTTTTATTTATTGTCATTCATCACAGACTATGGGAGAATGAGTATAAGATATTTCTACTAGGGAAGAACTCTGCTCCTTTTTAACTTCAAGTAAATCCTAAAGAAGAAAAATGATTTATGAACAGAAAAAAATGCACACTAGGAACTGAAATGTATAAATATAAATAAAGGTGAGAATTAAAAAAAAAGAGAAAGAAGGAATATGAATGTAAATGAAGGTGTGTCTTAGTCCATTCAGGCTGTTACAACAAAATACCAAACACTTAGTGGCTTATAAACAACAGCAGTTCATTTCTCACAGGTCTGGAGGCTGGGAAGTTTAAGATAAAGGAAACAGCAAACTTTTGTGTCTGGTGAGAGCCCATTTCCTGTTTCATAGGTGATGCCATCTCTCTGTGTCCTCATGTGATCGAAGGAGCGAAGCTACTCTCTAGGTCGTCTTTTATAAAGGCAATGATCCCATTAAGAAGGGCTCCTCTCTCCTGACCTAATCACTTCTCTCCTTCCTAATACTATCGTAATGGGGGATTGGGTTTCAGCATATGAATTTGGAGATGGCACCAACATTCATATCATATCAAGATGGAAATCTCATCTAACTTTGTACTTCATATGTTACTCAAAAGATTTGTTTAGGACATTCTTTCAGTTTTACTCTGTCTTCTAGAAAAAATGTCACATATATATCTTTTTGTATTCATTAAACAACTCGTGCGTGTGTGTGTGTGTGTGTGTGTGTGTGTGTGTGTGTGTGTGTGATGTGCTTAGTCTGGTAAGGATCTAAAAATAAATATAGCTAGAGGTAAAACATGAATGTATCTATAATATGAGTCAAAATGTCATTGAGTACTGAAAGTGTAGTGACTATCTTTTCTTTGTTTGTAACTCAGCATTCCTACCCTATCATAATCAATTTAGTCTGTTATAACAACATATCTTAGAAATTTATTTCTCACAGTTCTGGAGGCTGGAAAGTCTAAAAATCAAGGCAATGTCAGATTCTGTGGCTGATGAGGGCTGCTTTCTGCTTTAGAGGCAATGCAGCTTGCCACAACCCCCCAAAATGTAAGAGGTGAAGGCTGTGTGTTCACACGGTGAAGGACAACACAACTCTCTTCAACCTCTTTTATAAAAGCACTAATCTCAGTCCTAAACTTGGAATCCTCTTAATCCAATCATCTCTTAAAGGCCCTATCTGCTAACTGTTATTTTAGTAATTAGGTTTTAACATATGAAGGAAAGGGGAGACACATTCACATATTCTGGCCATAGCATTTCCCTTTCTTTTGTTACTTGAATGCCCTATTTTCCATGGAGATTGACCTCATTCTGCTTTGGCGTAACTTCTATCGACCATGATATCCTGCCTTTTTCTACCTAAGGTATGAGTGCTTGAGCCCAGCAAGATCAATTAGCCCTCTATTTGGAGGTTTTAAACTTTTAATGAACTGGCACAAGAATGAACAACTATTGGCCTTGAGTCTTTTCAAGGAGCATCCTGAAGAGGTTAGCCTCTTATTCTTATTACTTAGCTCCCCAGAACAGTCGAACTCTTTGCCTTTTTATTGATTCTATGAATTAACATTTTTTTTCCTTTTGACCTAAGTTCAAAGCAGATTCTCTTGCTATAACAAAAACACCCTGACTGACACAATAAGGTAAGTCAGAGTGACTTGACAACTTACAGGAGAGTGATTCTTGTTTAAAAACATCAACGCCTCCATGGATAAATTGGCATTTTAGTTAATACTTAAAAAAGAACAAAGATTTGAATATTTAAATAAATAACAGAATGAAAGGAGAGTTTAGGGCAGGATAGTCTTTCTAGGGACCACTATATTATTAAAATATTAGTGTCTCCATTGAAATGGTATGGATAGGACTTTATAAATTGTTTCAACTTTTCTATATGTTAACAGTGCCCTAACATTTAGTTAGAAGATTTAAAAAATTCTGTTCACAAGTAAAAATTATAAGTGCTAGTAATAGACCTGTGAGAATATATGTGTATATTATGCAATACATTTATAGTGGAAAATAGGGAAGAGTAGAAATAGTCGAAATTTCACTATTTCTCTAATTTGGCTAGCAAACTCTTACACAAATTCATACTTTTTGTTTTAAATTAAATTTTAAGATTTATCTGAAAGAATAAGTAAATAATAGTCAAGAAAAATTGGAGAAGGAACAATAATTAAAAGGTGCTAGCTGTATTTGACAATTAAAAAAGCAATAGACACACAGGTGAATAAAATTGTACACATGAGACAGAAACAAACACTAGGTTGATGGATAGAGGGTAATGGGAGGAATAAATATTCACAAATAGCACCAAAAATCAAATGAAAAAGAAATGGATTGCTCAATTAATTTCAGTGGAAAAAACTGCCAGATATTTGGCAAATAAACCTATTTTCAAATGTTTGCCTGATATTCCATACCTTTGTGACAGAGCAGGAGCATCACCATCTTAGACGAGCATCACGATCTTAGACAAGCACCACCATCTAAAGTTCCTCTTGGTCAAAAACCACCTAAATCCAAAGGCCATCAGCCCTAACGGCTAAGGTCAGCATGACCATAAGTCACAAATTACATCTCCAACAAGAAGCATTCCAGTCATAAGATAAACCCCTCATGCCAGCCCTGAGATAATCTCCCCTCCGGCCGGAGAGATGTCAGCCCCAAGATAACCTCCCCTCCCACCAGAGACATTCCAACCCCACCATGAACTTCTTCCTCACACAGAAACATTCCAAGCCTGTGATAAGCTCTCTCACCCTAAAACCAATAAATACTCTTAGTCTGTAAGAGATAGTGCTCCTGACTAAAATCGGCCAGAAGCCTCTCTCAGGTTAGCCGTTTTGTATATGTGTTTCTTTCCTCTTTCTTTGACTCTTAAATTTGGCGCCAAAACCTGGGACAGCTGTCGGCAGTAGAGCCTCTTTTGCAACCCAGGAACCAGTGGACAGTAGCTGCTCCCCACTGGATCCTAAGAATCTCTGGGCACCCACACTGTCTTGGTTCTCACTTCGCTTTTTTGAGCGATTTCCTTGAGGAGGACAACTAACCTGAAGGGTACTGCAAGGCTTGGGCTGGGGTTACTCTCCAGTGAGCCTTCAAAACCCTCAGGTCTCAGGAATCCCCTTCTGACCACCCATGATCGGTATTTCATTCTCTTCCTTCCTTCTCCCTCTTCCTTCCTCTTCCTCCCTCATCCTCTCTCTCTCTCCTCTCTCTCTCTTTCTCTCTCTCTCTCTCTCTCTCTCGTGTGGCTCCAATACAAGAAGCCCTTTGCTGATTCCAACCAGAATAACAAGCATCAGACACTAATCCAGCCAACTGGGAAGATTTGCCCTCCTCTGGCTTTCTGTGTGGTACCCGGGAAAAGCCAAGTCTGGCATCTTGATTCTCAGAGGACCAGCAGGACTGAGCTAGAGGAAATCTTGGGGATGCCCAGTTACTTCTCAACTTGGCCATCCTCTTTAGAAAGAGGTTTCTGGGTCTCTGTCTTTTGTCTAGGGATGTCTAGAACAAAAAGAGACACACTCAGCTTCTTCTCACCAGTCCACATGAGTGCCTAAAAATTCCACATTCCTATGTCCTCTCCACTGGACTGTCTCCTTCACAACCTCACCAAACTTGGCTTATGGGAAGCATAAAGCCAAAGCATTTGGTTTTTTATTGCAACATGTCCTGATCCCCAATACAGATTAGATAATGACAGCCGATGGCCTAAAAATAGCACCTTTAGCTTTCAAATTCTCAGGGACTTTGACTACCTTATAACCAGGAATGGAAAATGGCAAGAGCTTCTTTATATTCAGGCTTTCTTCTACCTTAGATCCCGACCCTCCCTGTGTCAAGCTTGTACACCTCATGAAATCCTTCTTCTTAATGAAAACCTTCCCCAGGTCTCTCTTTCCTCCAAAATTCCTTCCTCCAAAACTCCTTCCTCTAAAACCCCTTTGGATCCTCCACATGAACCCCTCCAATTCTCATCCCCCTGCAACTGCTCCTTGACCATCCAAACCCTCCACCCCAGTGGCTCCTCCTACCCACAAGCTTTCAGCTTCAAACCCTGCTCCTCCTTTTTCTCCATATGTTACCCATTCAAAAACTGTTCCAACCAGTCAAACAACCTCCACCGTTCTCCCTCTCTGGGAAGTGGCTGGGGCTGAAGGCATTGCTTGTGTTCATGCCCCTTCTCCATGTCTGATTTGTTGCAGATCGAACAGCATCTTATATCTTTCTCTAAAAATCACTTGCATTATCACAGGGAATTCCTCCACATAACCCAATCCTTTAATTTAACTTGGTATGATATGCATGTAATTCTAACCTCCACCCTCACCCCTGATTGAAAAAGAGTGCTCAGCTTAATTAAAATGAATATCCAAGCTATAAGTATACTGAAAAGGCCTTTATGTTTTTCTCTTCATAAATCTTGTTTTCCTGGAAAAGACTTTTTTCCATTCAACTGAATTACTTTTTTCCACTCTGCCTTGCCACCCTTGGTGAATGTATGAAAGACCCAAAATGACTTCTGGTGGCCTGAGACTCCCTAGGAAAACAGAAAAAACATCACAAATCCCATTTGGGAAAAAAAATCTCTGTTTTCCTTATGGAAACCCTGGAATTAGAGGTGAAAATTACCTCCCCAAATCTACCTTTGTCTTTCAGCTATGCTTGTTTATTAGGCTGTGGAAATTGTTTTTCTAGCCCTGTTCTTAAAGGGACTCACCCAAAGGCCAATAATCCAATTGGGAAATTAGCAGGAAAAACAATATCTTATAACTACTGGACTATCTTCTGGTTGTCTGTGTGACTACATATGTGATATGTGTGCAATGTCTACTAAAAATCTCTAATTAATTGGCCTAAGAAAAATAAGCACTTAAATCAAATATTTTTAAGGGAAAAATAAAAGCTGTGGGACCTTTCAGTTCACATAACTTTAATCTTTAAAACTTACAGATACAAGGTTAAACTAAAGAGCTTTTTCACAGCAATAGAAACTATCATCAGAGTAAACAGGCAACCTACACATTGGAAGAAAATTTTTTCAATCTAGCCATCTGAAAAAAGGCTAATATCCAGAATCTGTGAAGAACTTAAATAAATTTACAAGAAAATAAAAACCCATCAAGAAGTGGGCAAAGGATAGGAACAGATACTCCTCAAAAGAAGTCATTTATGCAGCCAACAAGCATAAAAAAGAGCCCATCATCACTGGTCATTAGAGAAATGAAAATCAAAACCACTTTGAGATACCATATCATGCCAGTTAGAATGGCTATCATCAAAAAATCAAGAGACAACATATGCTGGAGAGGATATGCAGAAATAGGAATGTTTTTATACTGCTGGTAGAAGTGTAAGCTAGTTCAAGCGTTGTGGAAGATAGTGTGGTGATTCCTCAAGGATCTAGAAATAGAAATACCATTTGACCCAGCAATCCCATTATTGACTTTATATCCAAAGGATTATAAATCACTCTATTATAAAGACACATGCACACGTATATTTATTGCACCACTGTTTACAATAGCAAAGAGTTGGAACCAACCCAAATGCCCATCAAAGATAGACTGGATAAGGAAAATATGGAACATATACACCATGGAATTCTATGCATTCATAAAAAAGGATGAGTTCATGTCCTTTGCAGGGACATGGATGAAGCTGGAAACCATCATTCTTGGCAAACTGACAACAGAAAACCAAATACCGCATGTTCTTACTCATAAGTGGGAGTTGAACAATAAGAACACATGGACACAGGAATGGGAACATCACACACTGGGGCCTGTTGGGGGGTGGGGAGTATGGGAGGGGTAGCAGGTGTGGGGAGATTGGGGAGAGATAACATTAGGAGAAATACCTAATGTAGATGATAGGGGGATGGATGCAGCAAACTACCAAGTCACGTGTTTACCTATATAACAAACAGGCATGTTCTGCACATGTACCCCAAAACTTAAAGTAAAATAAATAAATAAATAATTCAATACAAATTAATAAAATATCCTTACAGAAAAAGAAATTCAAAAAGAAAAAATTGAACAAAAAGGAAATCGAGTTGCTATAGTATATTATCTGAAATGTTCAATTTTCAATAAAACATTGCAAGATATGCAAAGAACAGGGAAATGTAAGCCATACTGAGGAAAACAAAAACAGTCACTTGATATAGTCTTTGAGTGGCTCAGATGTTGTACTTAACAGAAAAAAGACTTCAAAGCAGCTATTATACGTATGTGTAAATACCAAAAAGAAAGCATGTTTAAGGAATTAAAGTATGACAATAATGTCTCAATAAATCAACTATCTTAATAAATAGAAATTATAAAAAAGAATTAAATGAAAATCCTGGAATTGAAATATATAATAACTATAATAAAAAACTTCACCAAAAGAACTCAATAGGAAATTAAGTATAACAGAAAAAGAATCATTTAAAGATAAATAGAAATACTCAAGTAAAGAATAGAGGGCAAAAGGAAAATTAAAGAAATTTAGAGATTCATGGGACAACATCAAGCATACCAATATCTGTAATAAAAGCCCTTGGAAGAGAAAAAGAGAGAAAGTGAAGAAAAATATATTTGAAGAAGGAATGTCCTAAGGTTTCTGACAGTTTCTTAATTTTATTAAAACAATTAATCTACACATCCAAAATGCTCAATAATCCTCTTGTTAGATAATGGTATAGAGAATCAAACCTAGATACATCATAGTGAAACATTTAAAAATCAAACATAAAGTGAAAATCTTGACAGAGGCAAGAGAAAAATGACTTATCAATACAGATCCAGAAATAAAATTAACAAATTTCTCAATAGCACCAAAAGTAATAAAATGTTTAAAAATAAATTTAACAAGAGAAGTATAATACTTGCCCCACAAAACATTACTATCAAACAAAGCATTCCATTTAAAATTACTTAAATTTACTTATATGAGAGAAAACTACAAAACATTACTGAGATAGTTAACAAGATAAACTAAATAGAGAGATGTTCTCTGTTTATGCATTAGAATACTTAATGTATTTCAGATGCCAATTCTTTTTTATTTGAACTATTGATTCAATACAGTCTCTATTAATATTGAAGCTGGCATTTGAACTGTTTTTGGTAGTGCAATCCGTGAATAACCAAGGCAACTTTTAAGAGAAGAAAGTTCAAATACACATAGTAGCCAACATTAAAACATAAAATTACAATAGTCTGCACAATGTGATACTGGCATAAGAGCAGGCATACAGATCAATGGAACAGCCTTCAGAGTCCAGAAACAAATGTTTTCATTTCTTATTATGTAATTTTCAACAAAGCTTTCATTATAAGTCAATGGGGGAAAGGATAGTCATTCCAACAAATTGTTTTGGGTCAAATGGATATTCACAAGCAAAATAATGAATTTAAGTTTTCCCTCAGACACATGCAAAATTTAACACAAATGAATCATAGACTTATATGTAAAAACAAAAACTATAAAACTTCTAGAACAAAGATAGAAGAAATTTTTGCATCCTTAGGTTAAACAAAGATATAATAGCAAAAGCACAATTCATAAAAGGAGAAAATGATACATTCAACTTCATCAAAATTAAAAAGAGATAAAAATTTCTCTCTTTGGGAAAGAAAAGACAAGGCACAGATGAAAGAAAATATTTGCAAACCATATGTCTCATTAAAGACTTGTATCCAGAATATGAAAATAACTCTTGCAATTCAATAATAAGACAAAGAGCAGCTTTATAAAACAATGCAAAAGAGTTTTGCTCTTTACCAAAGAAGTTATAGAAATTATTGATAGTTACATGAAAAGATTCTTAACATCATTAGTCATTAGAGAAATGAAAATTAAAACCACAGTAAGATACCACTACACACACTCTAGAATGGCTATAACCAGAAATACAGACAATAATAAGTGTTGACAGACAATGAGAAACTGGGTCCCTCAGAAGTTGGTGGTAATGCACTCTTTATTTAAAATTTTTAGGACTAAATCTACAATTGAAAAAATATGCACTATTGACTTCAAGATATTCCTTCAATTAGTCATTAGACATGAGGAGCCTTCAAAACATGTGAGTATAATCCTGGAAAAATCTCAACAATATACTTAGAGGAAAGACTTGCTGCAGGGTTTTGAAACTATCTTATTTCAGCATTCAGGGCCATGAGGAGTGAGCCAAAGTGGAGTGGTAAGGTAGAGAACCAACTACTGGGACCCAGCAATGCCCTCTTTCTCCATACTCTTCCCCCTCACTTCAACCAGAGCAGCACTGTTATGGTATCTTCACTTTGATCATGTATGTATCAGGTTACATATAGAGGAATTAGATTAAAAAAGAGGCACACCACACTGCTAAGGCCTGAATAGTGCAATTCCCTTCAGAGGGAGATAGAGATTTGAGGATGCCTTCTGAGTGTTTATACTCCTTTCCCTGGAAATCTAAGAATTCACACAGAAAGTGTGTCTCTCAAGGAGCAAGAAAATCTGTGTTACTTCACTAATTTCATCTTCATTCAATAGACTTTTAGATAGTTTGCATGACTTGATATGGACCTGCAGTAAGAAAGATTAAAAGGGGATGCTAGCCCCTACAAATAGGGAAGCCCAGGGTCAATTTCTAAATATCCTTCTTGTTGATGGAGGCTTTGCATGTATCTCCACTATTTTGAGGTCAGCCAGTCCCCACAGCAACTCTATATTATATTTATACCACCCCCAGGGTAGGAGTGCAGAGGAAAATAAAGTCTCTTCAATTCTTAATTCCAATTAAATATTTCAAAAATTTAGTGTACACCTATTGAAAGATTATTGTCCTATATTTCTGATATGAGACTCCCTTTAGCTAGTAATGTGAAGAAAGTATTAAGACAGTCATTTCCAAGATACTTACTTATTGGACAGTGATGATTGGACATGATCCTTATGGATAAAATATATATGACCAAAAACCTTCAGAGAAAAAGTGGCTTTATGACCCATTTATATCCTCATCACAATTCTAAAGCATTCCAATATGTAAATTCAAATATCATAGTAGTAATGCAACTAATGCTATAGCATTTTATTTTATTATGTATGTATTTAATTTATAGAAACAGGAAATTCCTCTTTTCTAAACAATATCAAGTACCTTGAATTATGCTAATAAACCTTTCAACCTAGTGTGTAGGCTTTTGATAAAAAACATAAATTAAGATTTTTTATTGACTGTGATTGTCACTAGTGTTGACAGAGTTTCGTATATCAAAATCTATTCTCATCAGTTAAAAAAAATGCTTTTATCCATTTTCACAGAGGTCTATTGAATAGATAGTGAAATGATGCTGAGAAGGCTTTTCAGCTTCCTCAATGGCTTAATTTCAGTGGCATTATGCCACTATTAGTCCTTACTAAACAAATAAAAAATATTCTATCACTTCATATAAGCCTGGATCATATTTGATCCACATAAGATTATAGCAGTCATTAGACGGGAATGCCAATGCTTCGAGTCTATATGAAGAACAACAGCTTCATTGCCAGCTTTTGGGGCCTCTCCAATAAATGAAAACTTCTACCATTAGTCAAAAGGCTATTCATTTAGGAAGATTTGTGTTGAGGCTCACCAGGGCCTTTCTTCTCGTGAGAAGACGTAGTAAATCAGTTCCAGAACAGAGTCACGAAGTGTATAGGAATCCAATGGAAGAAAGTAGTAGGGGGAATTTGTCATTTTCAGTTACTACATTATGGCATACTAAATGAAAACATGGACAACACTATGGTTTCTCTTTTCATTAGCATAAACCAAAGAGTAATTGGAGAGCACCAGTTTCTCAAAATGTTCTCAAGAAAAAATTAAAACATGAGGTTATATGGTCAACTACTTTAGGAAATGCCTCCTCAAAATCAATCACATTAGCTAACTAAAGATTCTCTGATATTCTTCCTTAAAGAAATGTACTCATGCCTAAACCAGCATCTTCCAAACTTAAGTAGCCATAGGATGATTTTATTTTTACATCATAACACAGATCGATTTGAGGAAAACTGAAATAAGCCTTATTTTTCATCTCATTTTCGAGCTTCAACAAATAGACATCTATTGACCCCTGTTACTCTCTTTTTGGCCTTTGTATTTATTAATCATTAAATATTGCCTTATTCGTGTCTTCAGTTGTGATTATATTCTACATGATATGCTTATTCTAGGAGAAATTGTATAATGTAGTCTCCACTAAGGCTGTACGGAAGATTCCATCCTGCAGATGTAAGTAAAGGCATAAATATAATGTCCACAGGGTGGTCAGATAGCTAGAGTGATAGCTGCCCAGGTACCATATATCTTAGAACCTGAGCTAAAGTGGTAGCCGCCCAGGTAACATGTATCTTAGAATCTGTTTTAGTGAGTGAGAAGGGATCTACAGAGGAATGGAGTCAGGTCTAAGAAAGGAAGAGCAAAGGATCCATGCTGTGTATTCAGAGGCATTACAGGAACACAGAGAGAGCATGGACTTTGGAGTCATGGGTAATTGCACTTGAATACTTATGATTTCAGGCAAGTTATTTCATTTCAAGAGGACTTTGGTTGTCTTATCTGGAGAATAAGTATAATGACACTACCTCATTGTATTAGGCTGTTCTCCCAATGCTATAAAGAAATGCCTGAGACTGAGCAATTTATACAGAAAAGAGGTTTAATTGGCTTACAGTTCTGCAGGCTGTACAAGAAGCATGGCAGCATCTGCTTATGGGAAGTTCTCAGGGAGCTTATATTCATAGCCAAAGGCAAAGCGGGAGCAGGCAGCTTACATGGCAGGTGCAGGAACAAGAGAGAGAATTGGGAAGTGCTACACACTTTTAAACAACAGGATCTCATGAGAACTCAGACACCATCATGAGAACAGCACTGAGGGGATGGTGCTAATCCATTCATTAAAGAATGCTCAGTCTCCTTTCACCAGGCCCCACCTCCATCTTTGGGGCTTACAGTTTGACATGAGTGGGCATGGACACAGATCCAAATCATATTGCTCCATATTTGGAAAGATTAAAAAGTTAATGAATATAAAGCATTTGACATGTAATACATTTCTTCTCATTCCTCCTCCTCTTTTGTCAGAGTCATGTAGAGCATTGAACAATAGCAAAACGTTCAATACATATGCTACCTCATATCCCTTGGGCAATTAGGCCATCATCCAATCCAGTAGCACTGATTACAAAATGGAATACAAAGCTACTCAAGAAGATATTGAGACTTAAATGGGTTTTGTAATATTACTTAGGGAGAAAGAGTAAATTTATTAAGGAGTATTATCACTGATTGCAGTTACTCATTAAGTATTATAAAGGATATAATACTTTATTCAGGTGGTACTTTTAGCTCATTACTCATAAATGTAAGAACTTTGTTAATGTTACTGTTAAATGAAGATAATTTATAGATGAGTGGATTATAAAGGAAATTACTTGCAAAGATCATTTTCTTAAAGTACAAAGAAATCATTTCCTAGTGTATTTAGAGGCAATACAGGGGATATGTTTTATACACTATCAGATCTTACAAGATTCTTAATATTTGCCTATTTTGACATAAGAGATGATATTTCAGACTATCTTAAAATGTTTTAACATATTTTGCATCCTAAAGAGAAAAAGGCTATCATCAGTAAAAAGCAATTGAATCACAGGGCTCATTTCAACTCCAGAGGCACAAAGGACATCAGATTAAATGTTTGCTTTTTTCACATGATCCTAAATTATTACGGTTGTTTTGCTTTGATCATTTTCAAGAAAGAATAGCTTTAAGAGAAAAGAGAATACAGCTGTGTTATTGAGAAGGCAAATTTCTGATAACTTTCCTAAGAATTTCTTTTTCTAACTTCTATTATTGTTACCTAACAGCCTCCAAATTAAGCCACAGAATTTTCCTGTAGCTCCACTCTGTTCTTTGATGATGGAGAGTCTCTGGCCTCATCTTTAATGGCGCATGAGCCAATCCACACTTACCTCGAGGATTACCAGCTCTCAACAGAGCAATCACTTCAGGCTTTAAATTGTAACAGCTACAGCTAAAGCTGCTGCCATTGTGACTTATGAATTGACTTCTCTCCTGTGCACTCTTTCAGGTGGATGGATTAAGAAATAGAAACCCATCATTTTGTGAATCTCCAGTGTGTATAATGGAATTGCTAAAAGTTAGTGATGGTAAAACCTGCCTGAAATGATAGATGTTTGCATATCTTTTTTATTTTTTCTTTCAACCAGTGTTGTAAATCCATCAATGCTAAAACTTATGGACTATGAGTGACAATGAAATAACTACAATGAAATAGATCTCATTTCCTTGGATAAGATTTGTCTTTTTCTCTAGGTGTAACTGTATAATTCTCACCAAGAATTACCTTTTCCTAAACAGAAATCATCTTATCCTCTTTAGCAAATCAGCTATCAAGGTATTTTTTTTAATGTACAGTATTAAAAAGCACTGGATATGTTCCTACTGATCCATCCATAAAAATATAAAAATACTAGAAAATTTATTAGTCTTAAATCCTTTGAATTTGTAAGTTTTAATTTTTGCCTCTGTCAAAAAATTAGTATATCTTTGTACTCACAATTAATGAGATGAGAAAGTCAACTCAGATTAAGGGGATTATCATGACACACACAATAAAAACAAGTTTATTTTTAAAATGTAGAATGAACTAGCAAACAATTATTAAGGACTTCCATTACAGTTACCTAGATCATGCACCTTATAATAACAATATTGTGTCTCCTCAATTTCTTTATCTTCATTTCTCTATCTTCAGTTCCTAACACAGTGTTACACATTCATTACCTCTTGTTAATCAATGACCACTTCCCTGAATTTAACTAATGAAATCACCCAACACATATACATATTCATACATACACAAGTGCATATTTGTTTCAAAAAATATTTAAGTGTGCTAGAGATCACAAACTTAAATATGTATGGGGCTCAGGCAGACAAAATAATAAGTGAGGTGGGAATAGTAAAACAGTTGCCCCCTTTCTGCCTATCTTTTTTTTCCCACTTTTGAATGAGACACTGATTCAATTAAAATTTCCCTTTTCCCCAAACCTTATTTTAAGAAAAATAAAGTAAAAAGATCTGAGGTAAATGCAAAGTGACAGCGATACTTGCCCTCGGTCTCAGGAAAACGAGATCAGGTAATAAGGTTTATGGTTCTATGTTTAAAGGGAGCAGTGATTATTCATCCCCTCCAATTATTCTCCTGTGGAAACTAATAAAGGTACAGGCTAGCTTTTCAACTTCCACTAGAAATTGGAATGATTATGTAAAATCTGACTTTAAGATGTTTATGTACGCCAAAACTCGGTTACCCAAAGAAAACAGATTGGCTGATGTAATCTGTCTCATGGAATGCCACTTTACTGCCAGGAGAGCAGTCTCAAATCTGGGTAATACCAGAGGATCGAGTAAAGACGATTTGAAGGCTCAAAGTACATCACCAACAATACTAACAAAGATAAATCATAGCGTCTTTTCTAATTTGTAATAGAGATTTATACTCATGTAATTGCTATGAATTATTAAGATAAAAATAAAATGATATCTTTCCACCCAGGATTATATTCACAAGATATAATGGGCTACCTTGGAGAGGTGGAGAAAATATAACAAGCAAATGGGCCAGAACTGAGGTTCACACTGCCTTGGTCTCAGCCTAACAACATAATGATAGAGTCAATTAATTATTTTTTCAAAATAAAAGAATTTTTTCTATAATAATGCCATGTTTACTCTTATTTTAAGTACTTTCTCAAGTAGGTAAATAAAGAGACTGCAGCTAAAAGTATTCAACCAAGAATTAAGAGTGCATAGTTAATGCGACTGCATATATATATTGCAATATATAAAGGTGTAAAGTGATCTGGTTCAGCAAGAAAATAGGAAGAGAAACAATAATGTTTATTTTGTTTTGCTCACTCATAATACCAGCACAAAATCAAAAAGTGCTTATTCCCAGAAGATCACAATTGTGTAATTACATATATCATTAAATAAAGTTTTACTTTTATTATTCAACCTTCATGACAAATGCCAAGCAAAAATAGAGAAAAATGTATGTATATAGGCCTGGGAATAGTAACTGCTCAGTATATATTTGTTGAGATATTGATTAGATTATCTTAATTTGTTCAACAAAAGACTATATATTTGTCTAAGACATAAAACTAAAATCATATAAACGTGTATTCAGATCTCTATAACCATCTGGAAGCCATTAGTTATAGACTTATTGCAGCAGAAAAAAATCAATCTGAATAGAAATGTTAAAATAACTGAAAATAAATAAATAAATATTATAGGTCAAATAGCTTCACTATTTGGATCAAAGTTGAGTCCTTTGCACATTAAATAAGTTTATGTTTAATAATGAGGATATCTTTAAAACTATTTTGCATTCGCAATATAGATAGAATGGTTGTCTTTAATAAAATTTGAAAATCTTGTAGTCAATTGATTTATTTTAAGGAGTTAATTCACAATATAAATGGTTTTGGTATTAATTTCTGTTAATTTTTATTTCAAATATCTTCTGTATACCCATACTTATTAAGGTTTTGAAATGCTAGTTAAATAATGGTAAAGAGAAGATTGATTTCCATTTTTATCCTTAGTGAACAGCAGTGTTTAATGTAAAAAACATTTACCAACTGTATGTATTTACATTCTACATGAACAGACTAAACAGATCACAATCATCAATTACAATATGCAGCACATGATGCCCAGATTATTCTCAATGTGACTATGGAATGATTAATGTCTCTACTGCTATGGATTAGAGAAGATTTACAAAATGGCCCATTAGATTCACATTTGCAGTATTTCTATAAAGTTGAATTAAATGTAGTGTTAATACTTATAGACTTACTTACTTTAAAACATCAAGGTAATTGACAGAAAAATAAACAAAGAAAAATTATGCATATGCTTAGCTTCAGTTTTTATTATACTCGGGCTCTGAAAGTCTAGAATTCTATAAGTTTTTTGTGTGTGCTACAAAAACTTTATTTTCTTTTTTATTATACTTTAAAAATAATAATCCTAAATAATATCTGAAGATAGAATATCTATTAGATGATATTGAGACTGGTTGATAAGGCTAAGAATAAACACCACAGTTATGGAGAAAGTCTTCATGTCTGGTGGATTAAAGCTGAACCTCTTCATAGCAATATTAAATTTCACCTAACAGTAAACTAAAGCATTATTTTTTCCTGACCACAAGATTGATGGATAAAAAACTGATTGATATATTTTTCTCTAATTCCTTCTTCATTTTTAAGTAATAAATACTAATAGTAATTCACCTGAATAGGAGAAAGAAACTAAAGTTTGCTCTCAAATATTTATCTTAATTTGATTTTAACTTCCTTAAGTGAATAAAATGTTTCTTATAAGAACTTAGTACACATCCTTTTGCCTATAGTATATAGAAAAATATCTGGAAATCAAGAATGACTTTGGATAAAAAGATTTCATTATAAAAATATGATGTTTAAATCCTGAAACCACTATACAAATATACAATTGGAATTGAATAATTAAGTAAATAGATGGCAGATGGTAGAAACCAGGTTTCTCACTGTTAGAGTAGATTATTACAGATGAGCGAGGAGAGAAGGCTAGAATAATTCATGTAATTATATATATATGTAAC
Organism: Cebus imitator; assembly: GCF_001604975.1. Lineage (NCBI taxonomy): Eukaryota > Metazoa > Chordata > Mammalia > Primates > Cebidae > Cebus > Cebus imitator. Next base: position 3,254,285 of record NW_016107446.1, read on the forward strand.
TGGATTAGAGTTGTAGACAACAGTATGAATTCATTTTTGGCTTAACATAGGGCATATATGTGTGTATATATATATATATATATATATATATGTATATATATATGTGTGTGTGTATATATATATATATATATATATATGTAAAAATAGGCAGAAAGGGGGAATTTGTTTTACCATTCCATATCATTTATTAGGTTGTCTGCCTGAATCTCATATGTGTTTAAGTTTGTGACCTGTAGTACACTTAAATATTTTTTGAAATAAATATTCACTTGTGTATGCATGCGTATCTGTATGCGCTGGGGATTTCATTAGTTAAAGAAATAGCTGTTCACTTAACAATGTATCTACGTGTGTGTGTGTGTGTGTGTGTGTGTGTGTGTGTGTAAATAGTAGTTAGTATTCACACATATTTCCAAACTCTTTTATCTAAAAGGAACTAGAAACAACGATATCCCAGTAACAATGAGGATACCCAAAGCCCCTATCTTATGTCTTACTTCTATTCTCCATAAAAGGAAACAAGATTTCTTGTCAAAATGGCTAACTCTACAACAGAGACAGGAAATATACAAAGTGAGCTGAGAACATCTTGTGGTGGCAGGAGGTAAGAAAATGCTAAAATTAAAGAAAAAACACAACAGTGGTCAAAGGAACATAAATAACCTCTGTAAAATCTCTTAATTACTGAGCTGGAATAAAAAATTAACAAAATAAAAAAAAATAAAAAATAAAAAATTAACAAAATAAATAATGGAGTATTAAATTGTAACTCAGAGTATAAAATAAATATCCATGAGGCAAAACCAATATGAGTAAATAAATTAATACATAAACAAATAAGAAAGAATAGACAAAGTATCTATACAAAATAATTTCAAGTAATTTATGTAAATAACCCTTTCATCAGGCTCACAGTGGATCTCTTGGCAGAAGGCAGAAACCCTACAAGCCAGAAGAGAGTGGGGGCCAATATTCAACATCCTTAAAGAAAAGAACTTTCAACCCAGAATTTCATATCCAACCAAACTAAGCTTCACAAATGAAGGAGAAATAAAATCCATTATAAACAAGCAACTGCTAAGAGATTTTGTCACCATCAGGCCTGCCTTACATGAGCTCATGAAGGAAGCACTAAACATGGAAAGGAACAACCAGTACCAGCCACTGCAAAAACATACCAAATGGTAAAGACCATTGACCCAATGAAGAAACTACATCAACTAATGGGAAAAACAGCCAACTAGCATCAAAATGCCAGGATCAAATTCACACATAACAATATTAACCTTAAATGTAAATGGCCTAAATGCCCCAAACAAAAGACACAATCTGCCAAATTGGATAAAGAGTCAAGACCAATCAGTGTGCTGTATTCAGGAGACCCATCTCACATGCAAAGACACAAATAGACTCAGAATAAACGGATGGAGGAAGATTTACCAAGCAAATGGAAAGCAAAAAAAATCAGAGGTTCTAATCCTAGTCTCTGATAAAACAGACTTTAAATTGGAAAAGATCAAAAGAGACAAGGAGGGGTATTACATAATGGTAAAGGGATCAATGCAACAAGAAGAGCCAACTATCCAAAAAATATATGCACCCAATACAGGAGCACCCAGATACATAAAATAAGTTCTTAACAACCTACAAAGAGACTTAGACTCCCACACAATAATAGTGGAAGTCTTAAACGCTCCACTGTCAATATTAGACAGATCAATGAGACAGAAAATTAACAAGAATATCCAGGACTTGAACTCAGATCTGGACCAAGCGGACCTAATAGACATCTACAGAACTCTTCACCCCAAATCCACAGAGTATGCATTCTTCTCAGCAACACATCACACTTACTCTAAAATTGACCACAAATTGACCACATAATTGGATGTAAATTGCTCCTCAGCTAATACAAAAAACAGAAATTATAACAAACAGTGTCTCAGGCCACAGTGCAATCAAATTAGAACTCACAACTAAGAAACTCACTAAAAACTGCACAACTACATGGAAGCTGAACAACCTACTCCTGAATGACTACTGGATAAATAATGAAATGAAGGCAGAAATAAAGATGTTCTTCAAAACCAATGAGAATGAAAACACAATGTACCAGCATTTCTGGGACACATTTAAAGCAGTGTCTAGAGGAAAATTTGTAGCACTAAATACCCACATGACAAGCATGGAAAAATCTAAAATCAACACTCTAATTTCAAGATTAAAATAACTAGAGGAGCAAGATCAAATAAATTCAAAAGCTAGCCGAAGACAAGAAATAACCAAGATCAGAGCAGAACTGAAAGATAGAGACACACAAAAAAATCCTTCAAAAAATCAATGAATCCAGGAGCTGGTTTTTTGCAAAGATCAACAAAATAGATAGACTGCTAGCCAGGCTAATAAAAATGAAAAGAGAGAAGAATTGAATAGTCATAAAAAGAAAAAAAAATGATAAAGGGGATATCACCATCAAGTCCACAGAAATACAAACTACCATCAGAAATTACTACAAACACCTCTATGCACATAAATCAGCAAATCTAGAAGAAATTGATAAATTCCTGGACACTTACAACCCCCAAGACTAAACCAGGAAGAAAATGAAACCCTGAATAGACCAATAACAAGATCTGAAGTTGAGGCAGCAATTAATAGCCTATCAACAACAAAAAGTCCAGGACAAGACTGGTTCACAGCCAAATTCTACCAGACACACAAAGAGGAGATTGTACCATTCCTTCTGAAAAACTTCCAAACAATACAAAAAGAGGGAATCCTTCCTAACTCATTTTATAAAACCAACATCATCCTGATACCAAAACCTGGCAGAGACACACTAAAAAGGAAAATTTCAGGTCAATATTCATGACGATGAAGATTGATGTGAAATCTTCAATAAAATACCAGCAAACCAAATGCAACAGCACATCAAAAAGCTTATCCATCATGATTAAGTCAGCTTCATCCTGGGAATGCAAGGCTGGTTCAACATACACAAACCTATAAATGTAATCCATCACATAAACAGAACCAAAGATAAAAATCACATGATTATCTCAACAGATGCAGAGAAGGCCTTAGACAAAATTCAACAGCGGTTTATGCTAAAAGCTCTTAATAAAATAGGTATTGATGGATCATATCTCAAAATAATAAAAGCTATTTATGACCAACCCACAGCCAATATCATTACTGAATGGGCAAAAACTGGAATCATTCCCTTTGAAAACTGGCACTAGACAAGCGTGCCCTCTCTCACCATTCCTATTCAATATAGTATTGGAAGTGCTAGCCGGAGTAAACAAGCAAGAAAAAAAAATAAAGAGTATTCAATTAGGAAAAGAGGAAGTCATATTGTCTCTATTTGCAGACAACATGATTGTATATTTAGAAGAACCTATCCTCTCAGCTCAAAATATCCTTAAGCGGATTAGTAACTTCAGCAAAGTATCAGGATACAAAATCACAAGCATTCCTATACACCAATGACAGACAAACGGAGAGCCATATCATGAGGAATACAATTAACAAGGGATGTGAAGGCCCTTTCAAGGAGAACTACAAACCACTGATCAAGGAAATAAGAGAGGATACAAACAGATGGAAAAACATTCCATGCTCATGTTTAGGATTCCAACTAATATCGTGAAAATGGCCATACTGTGCAAAGTAATTTATAGATTCAATGCTATCCCCATCAGGCTACCACTGACCTTCTTCACAGCACTGGAAAAAAATGCACCTTAAACTTCATATGGAACTAAAAAGAGCCCACATAGCCAAGACAATCCTAAGCAAAAGGAACAAAGCTGGAGGTATCATGCTACCTGACTTAAAACTACATTATAAAGCTACAATAATCAAAACAGCATGATACTGGTACCAAAACAGAGATACAGACCAATGGAACAGAACTGAGGCCTCAGAAGTAATGCCACACACCTACAACCATCTGATCTTTGACAAACCTGACAAAAACCAGCAATAGGGAAAGGATTTCCTGTTTAATAAATTGTGTTGGGAACACTGGCTAGCTATGTGCAGAAAGCTGAAACTGGACCCATTCCTTATACCTTATACAAAAATTAGCTTCAGGTGGATTAAATATTTAAACATAAGACCTACCGCCATAAAAACCCTAGAGGAAAACCTATGCAACACCATTCAGGACATAGGCATAGGCAAGGACTTCATGACTAAAACACCAAAAGCAATGGTTAACAAAAGCCAAAATAGACAAATGGGACCTAGTTAAACTCCAGAGCTTTTGCACAGCAAAAGAAACTATCATTAGAGTGAACCAGCAATCAACAGAATGGAAAAAAATTTTTGCAATCTACCCATCTGACAAAAGGCTAATATTCAAAATCTACAAAGAACTAAAGCAAATTTACAAGAAAAAAAACTAACAACCCCATCAAAAAGTGGGCAAAGAATATGACAGACAGTTTTTAAAAGAAGACATTTATGCAGCCATCAAACATGAAAAAATGTTCATCATCACTGGTCATTAGAAAAATTCAAATGAAAACCACATTGAGATACCATCACACACCAGCGAGAATGGTGATCATTAAAACATCTGGAGACAACAGATGCTGGAGAAGATGTGGAAAAATAGGAAAGCTTTTACACTGTTGGTGGGAGTGTAAATCAGTTCAACCATTGTGAAAGCAGTGTGGCAATTCCTCAAGGAATCTAGAAATAGAAATGCCATTTGACTCAGCAGTCCCATTACTGGGTATATACCCAAAAGATTATAAATTGTTCTATTATAAAGACACAAACACATGTATGTTCACTGCATCACTGTTTACAATAACAGAGACTTGGAACCAACCCAAATACCCATCAATGATACACTGGATAAAGAAAATGTGGCACATATACACCATGGAATACTATATAGCCATAAAATAGGATGAGTTCATGTCCTTTGCAGGGACATGGATGAAGCTAGAAACCATCATTCTCAGCAAACTGACACAAGAATGGAAAACCAAACACTGCATGTTCTCACCCACAAGTGGGTGGTGAACAATGAAAACACATGGTCACAGGGAGGGGAACATCACACACTGGGACCTGTTGGGGGGGTGGGGTGCTAGGGGAATGATAGCAAGGAGTGGGGGAATTGGAGAGGGATAACATTAGGAGAAATACCTAATTAGGTGACAGGGGGATGGATGCAGCAAACCATCATGGTATGTGTATAACTGTACCAATCCTGAACAATCTGCACATATACTCCACAATGTAAAGTATACTAAAAATAAGAAAAGAAAAGATAAGAAAAAATGACCAAAGATATTCTCTATCAACATCATGTTTCAACATAATGCTGGAAGTCCTAGCTAATTTAGTAAGATAATAAAAGGAATTCAAAGGTATACAGATTGGGAAAGAAGAAATAAAACTGTCTTTGGGTTCAGCCGACATAATTGTCCATGCATAAAATCTAAAAGAATTGGCAAAAGCCCTCCTCAAACTGATAAGGAATTATAGCAAAATTTCAAAATACAAGTTTAATATACAAAAGTCAATTGTTTTCCTATATATCAGCAATCTCCAATGGAATTTTGAAATTTAAAACATAATACCATTTATATTAGTACCCAGGAAATTGAAATACTTAGGTATGAATCTAAACAAAATATACAACCTATCGGAGGAAAACTATCAAGCTGTGAAAAAAGCAGTCAAAGGAAAATTTTAAATAGAGAGTTATTCCATGCTCATGAATAGGAAGACTCTATGTTGTCATAATGTCCATTCTTCCCAGCTTGATTTATAGATTTTAATGCATTCCAAGTCAAAAGTCATGGCAAGTTATTTTGTAGAAATTCATAAACTTATTATACAATTTATATGAAGAGGCAAAAGAACCAAAATAGCCAACGCAATATTGAAGAGAAATAAAGTTAGAGAACTGACACTACCCAATTTTGAAGATTTACCATAAAGCTATAGTAATCAAGGTAATGTAATAAAATGAATTATGAAGTTATAAAAAAGATATAGAGGGAACTTAATTACATATAACTAAGTGAAAGTAGCCAGTCTGAAAAGGCTACTTGCTATGGTTACAACTATCTGATGTTCCAGAAAAAGCAAAACTCTGGCAGCAATTAAAAGATTAGAGGATGCCAGATATTAAAGAAGAGAGAGGGATGAATAAGCAGATTAGGGGATTTTTTAGGGCAATGAAACTACTCGGTATGAGACCATGATAACAGATAACAGAAACATGTCATTTTATATTATTCAAGTCCATAGAATGTATAACACCATAAGTGAACCCTAACATAAAATGTGGATTCTGGATGATAATGGAGTGCCAATGGAGGTTCCTCAGCTGTAACAAATGTACCACTCTGGTGGGGGATGTTGAGAATGGGAAGAATGTGGGTCATGTGTGGGCAGAGGGTATATGGAAAACCTCTGTGCTTTCAGTTCGGCTTTGCTTTGAACCTAAAATTCTTCTAAAAACTAAAGTGTTAAAAATACTGTATTCAGGATTACTTCTGTTATCACAAACAAGTCACAGTCAAATGTGTTCAGGTAACTCACTGACTCATTTTAAAGTAGCGTTTTAATAACAGTTGATTTAATTCAGCCCATTCATTATAGATCTTGAAAAACCTATATTCTCTGTAAATGGAATCTTTTGCAGTCAATAAAAAGGCACATGCAAAACTATTATCTTAAAATAGAATAATCCAAATTTAATAGAGAAAGTTCTCAAAAGGATACAAGAAAAATGTTACTCTACTTTTACCTTTAAAGTAACAAACAGTACAATAAAAACAGTTTTACATGTATGTACATAGAAAAAATTATTCTTATTAAGCAGAAGAGAAGTCTTTATTTGCTATGTGATATTTTAACTGAAAAAGAAAAGAACATATCTTTTGTATTAAAGAACCAAGCAAATATAAAGCGGTGTCATTATATGTAATTATAACTTACTAAAAGTAAGTAGCATTGAAACTTATTAAAATTACATTTTTTATAAGAAGGTTAGAAAGGATTTATAAATGAAAAAATGTCAGGTATTTAGTCTTAATACTATCAAATGCAAGTATACAATTTTGCCCAACGCACATGCTTTTCTTTATATTACAGGCAATTACCTTAATAGATTTCTGTACCACACTATGAAGAAAAGGAGAGCATTAAATAATTTTCCCCAAAAATGTTGATTTCAGATATATTTCTCTTCAGTTCAATTCTGTTGACAAGGAGCCCTCAAGCAGAAAATTAGATGATTTTTAAATTTTATCCTGTAGACTTCCAAGCCACATCCTGCCATCGCAGTCATCTTTCTTTTCATAATTAACCTGGAATACCAATTGGATATAAAGATATGTAGCAGCAATATCAACTATTCCTGTGCTGATCGAGTATGTTGAGGTATAAATTTGTCTAAAATATAATTGGCTTACAAACTTTTCAAATAGAACTAGTGGGAGTAATACCTGTTGGGTTATTTTTTCTAACCTTTTATTTTAAGAATGTTCAAATATGGACTGTGTGGGGAAAATATTCAGCCTCATCATCCAGATTCTGTAATCAATATTTACATAACTGCTCATGTATTCATTCCTGTATTCATCTATCTTTTTTCCCTAGATTTCAAAATAAGTTGCAGACATTAGCACATTTCCCCATAACATTTCATTATTCATATCAGTAATTCCAAGTCAATATTTGTTTACGTATTTTGAGGTAGAATTTACATTTAGATTTAAGGTTAATATTGTCTCTTGCCTAATTTCTCTGAGTGGAGTCACAATAAGATGCCATCTCCTGCTCCTCTGACAGTTTGCTGAGAATGATGGTTTCCAGTTTCATCCATGTCCCCACAAAGGACCCAAACTCATCGTTTTTGATGGCTGCATA
>NW_016107446.1:3262457-3267380 GCF_001604975.1 Cebus imitator
AAAAAAAAAAAGATGCCATCTCACTCCAATTAGGATAGTTATCAAAAAGACTAAAAAATTTAAAATGTTGGCAATGATGCAGATAAGGGGAACTCTTATACACTGGTTATATGAATATAAATGGTTTAACTCACAAAGGCAGAGACATATATTAAATTGAAAGACACACATAGGTTAAAAGTAACAATACGACAAATAACGTATCATGCAAACCATAAGAAAAATAGAGCTTGAGTGGCTATAGTAATAACATGCAGATTTTATTTTACTAGTTATTTTTGCCATATAATGATACTTTCATGCCAGATATTATTTTCCAGCATTTTTGAGATATGATTGACAAATAAACATTATATATATTTACAGTGTACTATATGATGTTTTGATACATGCATGCATTGTGAAATGATTGCCAGAATCAAGCTAATTAACATGTCTTTCATTGTACATGGTTATTTATCTGATTAATAAGAACATTTAGAATTTCCTTTTTTTACAAAATTATAATATACAATACAGCATTGTTAAATATAGTCACTGTACTATATATTAGATATCCAGATCTTATTTATTCTGCAAAACTGAAATGATGTGTCCTTTGACTAACATATTATCATTTTCCTCACTCTCATAGCAAAATAATTTTAAAGCTAAAATTGTTTCTATGTACAAATCAGACATTTTATAATGTTAAAAGAATCAATCCAGTAAGAATATGTAACAATTATAAACATATATTCACCTAAAGACACAGCCCCAAAGTACATGAAATGAAAATTGACTCAGTGAAAGAGAGATATAAGCAATTCAATTGTAATATTGCATTTTGGTTTTGATTTGCATTTCCATGATGATTAGTGATGTTAATCATTTTTTCATATACCTGTTCACCATGTATATAGCTACTTTGAAATGATGTCTATTCTGATCATTTGCCAACTTTTAATCTGATTAGTTTTTGTTTATGTTTTGGTTTTGGTTTGGTTTGGTTTTAGGTTTTGAGTTGTTTGAGTTCCTTGTAGATCCTAGACATTAACTGGGTATTATTTCCTTGTCAAATAAAGTTTGTACATTTTTTATTCTGCTTGTTATCTTTTCACTCTGATTATTATTGTATTTGCTGTGTAAAAGCTTTTCAGTTTTATATAATCCCATTTGTCTATATTTGCTTTATTTACCTGTGCTTTTGAGGACTACTCCATAAAATCTTTGCCAAGACCAAGATGGATCATTTTCTCTATGTTTTTGTTTGTTTTTAAGTGATATCATAATTTGGGGTTTTACATTAAAGTCTTTAATTCATTTAAAGTTAATTTTTGTTTATGACAAGTGATATGGGTCTAGTTTCATTCTTTTCCATATGGATATATAATTTTTCCAGAACCATTTATTAGACTTTCCTTTACCCAATGAATGTTCTCCTTTGTCAAAAATGAATTGATTAAAAATATGTAGATTTATTTCTGTCTTCTCTCTTATGTTTCTTTGTTCTGTGTGTCCATTTTTATGCCAGTACTATGCTGTTTTGTTCACTATAGCCTTATAGCATATTTTGTTCACTATAGCTTTGTAGCATATGTGATGCCTCCAGATTTTTTCTTTTTGCTCAGGATTGCATTGGCTATTCAGGGTTTTTGTGGACTCATATACATTTTAGAATTTTTTTTCTATTTCTTTGAAGAATGTCATTGGTATTTTGATCAGATTGTACTAAATCTGGAGTTTACTCTTGGTAGTATGGTCATTTTCACAATGTTAATTTTTCCAATCCATAAATATTGAACATATTTCAATATTTTAATATTTTCCTTGATTTTTTTACCAGTGTTTTATAGTTTTCCCATGGAGTTCTTTCAGCTGTTTGGTTAAATTTCCATCTAGGTGTTTCTTTGTAACTATTACAAATGGTATTGCTTTCTTGATTCATTTTTCAGATTGTTCCCTCTAGGTTTACAGATATGCTACTGATTTTCCAATGCTTTTTTTGTGTCCTGCGAATTTACTGCATTTATCTACTAGTCCTAACACTTACTTGGTGGAGCTTTTTAGGGACAATTTTTTTTTTCTTTCTAATTTGGATACTGTTTATTTCTTTCTCTTGCCTAATATTCCTGAATAGAGCCACAATAAGATATCATCTTACTCCAGTTAGAATGGTTATTATCAAAAAGATGAAAAAATTTAAAATGCTGGCAATGATGCAGATAAGGGAAAATCTTGTACACTGGTTATAGGAATGTAAATTAATATAGCCATTATATAAATCAGTATAAATGCTTCTCAAAAATACTAAAAATAACTAAGGAACAGAATGACAAGTGCATGTTCTCATTCATATGTGGAAGCTGAAAAGTGATGTTATGAAAGTAGAGAGTAGAACAATGATCACCAGTTCCTGGGAGGATTGGGAGTAGGGATAGCCAGAGGTTGGTTAACAGTCACAATATTACAACTGGAGAGGAGGAATAAGTTCTATAGTACTGTAAGGTGACTATAATTAACAGCAATTTAGAGTACATTTTCAAATAGGTAGTAGAGTGGATTTTGAACATTTCCTATACAAAGAAATGATATGCATTTGAGGTGAAGGATATGCTACCTACTTTGGTTTGATTATTACATATTGTGTACATGTATGGACATGTCATATTATACCCCACAAATTTGGACAGTCATGTGTCAATTAAGAAATAAAAAAGACATGAGTAACAGCACTCAAAAGAGAGATAAAGAAAAAGAAAATGACAGACTCAATACTTGATTTTCAATAATGGGTAGAGTGAGAATAGGCAAGGAAATAGAAAACTGGAAAAACATTATAAATCAAACAGTCCTATTAGAAATCTATAGGACACTCCACTCAATAGCAGTAATATATAAACTCTTCTCTGGTACATAAAACAATCTACAGTATACACAACATGGCAGATATACGAAAAAGTCTCAAATTTAAAAAAATGAAATCATGCAGTTGGGGAGGGATAACATGGTGAGAAATGCCAGATATAGGTAACAGGGAGATGGAGGCAGCAAACCACATTGCCATGTATGTACCTATGCAACAATCCTGCATGATCTGCAGATGTACCCCAGAACCTAAAATGCAATAATATATATAAATATATATATAAGAAATCATACAAAATATGTTCTTTGAACACAATAGATAAAATTAGAAATCAATAACAAAAGTAAATTCAATAAATAACAAACCTATGAAAATTAAACAATGCAGTTCTATATAGCCAATCAAAAAATAAATCACAATGTTAATTAAAAAATACTTTAAAACAAAACATGAAGAAATAAGAAAATCACAACATACCAAAAAGTTTTGGTAAATACAACAAAAATAGTTTCTGGAGGAAAATATTTGGTAGCCAATGCCTATATTACAAAGAAAAATATTTAAAATCAAAAATCTAAAATACAAAGAAAAAATCTAAAATCTTCAGGAACTAGATAAAGAATAGTAACTTAATTTTGAAAACCTATAAATAGGCCTACAGCTAACTTTATACTTACTAGTGAGAAACTTGATACTTTTCTGCTAAAGACAACTGCATGAAGCAATAATTATGAATTTTGTTTTAATGTACACACAAATAAGATGTAATTTTTTATCACAATAAGAGCACAGAGAACAAGAATGAAATAGAACTATATGTAAGAAAGGTTTCTGTAACTCATTAGAAGAAAGTTGGTATTAATCTAAATTAAATTGTTGTAAATGAAGAAGTTAATTTTAATCCCTAGCCATTTACTTAAAAATGACTAAAACATAGTAAAAAAATTACAAAACAATTAAAATCATACACTAGAAAATATATCTTTAGTAAAAAAAGAAGGCAATAATGAAATAATAGCCAACCAAAAATCACATAAGACATATAGAAGAAAAAGAAAAATACCAAAATGGCAGATGTAAATTCTACTTTATCAGGTAATTACTTTGAATATAAATGATTTAACTCACCAAACAAATCTAAATGGGCTAAATGCCCCAATTAAAAGACACAGACTGGCAAACTGGATAAAGTCAAGACCCACTGGTGTGCTGTATTCAAGAGACCCATTCCACGTGGAAAAATGCACATAGGCTCAACATAAAGGGATGGAGAAAAACTTACCAAGCAAATGGAAAAAAGAAAAAAGCACGATTGCACTCTTAGTTTCTGACAAAATAGATTTTAAACCAACAAAGATTAAAAAAGACCAAGGAGGGCATTATGTAATGGTAAAGGGATCAATTCAACAAGAAAAGCTAACAATCCTAAATATACATGCACCCAATACAGGAGCACCAAGATTCATAAAACAAGTTTTTAGAGACCTACAAAGAGACTTAGACTCCCACACAATAATTGTGGAAGACTTAACTACCCTACTGTCAATATTAGACAGTTCATTGAGACAAAATCATCAAGAATATTCAGGACTTCAACTCAGCTCTGGATCAAGGGGACCTGACAAATATCTACAGAACCTTCCACCCCAAAACAACAAAATATACATTCTTCTCAGTGCCTCATGGCACTTACTCTAAAATTGATCACATATTTGGAAGTAAAACAGTCCTTAGCAAATGCAAAAAAACCCTGAAGTCCTAACAAACAGTCTTGTGGACCACAGTGCAATCAAATTAGAACTCAAAATTAAGAAACTCACTCAAAATCACAAAACCACATGAAAATTGAACAACCTGCCCCTGAATGACTCCTGGGTAAATGGTGGAAAAAAAGGAGAAATCAAGAAATTCTTTGTACCTTATGAGAACAAAGTGACAACATACCAGAATCTCTGGAACACAGAGTGTTCAAGGGAAATTTATAGCATGAAATGCCCACATCAGAAAGCTAGAAAGATCTTAAATTTACACCCAAACATGACAACTAAAAGAATTAGAGAAGCAAGAGCAAAAAA
>NW_016107446.1:3267485-3281185 GCF_001604975.1 Cebus imitator
GCTAGACTAATAAAAAAGAAAAGACAGAAGAATCAAATAGACAGAATAAAATATGAAAAAGGGGATATCACCACTGATCCCATAGAAATACAGACAATCATTACAGAATACAATAAAAACCTCTAAGAAAATAAACTAGAAAGTATAGAAGAAATGGATAAATCCCTGTGGACACATACACCATCCAAATACTAAATACTAAACCGGGAAGAAGTTGAATCCCTGCATAAACCAATAAGAGTTTCTGAAATTGAAGCAGTAACAAATAACCTACCAAACAAAAAAAAGCCCAGAACCAGACAGATTTACAGCTGAATTCTACCAGAGGTACAAAGAGGAGCTGGTATCATTCCTCCTGAAGCTATTCCAAACAATTGAAAATGGGGGACTTCTCCCAAACTCATTCTATAAGGCCAGCATCATCCTGATATCAAAACCTGGCAGAGATACAACTAAAAAAGAAAGCTTCAAGCCAATATTCTTGATGAACATCCATGTGAAAATCATCAATAAAATACCAGCAAGTGAAATCCAGAAGCACATCAAAAAGCTTATCCATCACAGACAAGTTGGATTTATCTCTGTACTACAAGGCTTGTTAGACATACATAAATCAATAAAAGTTAATTCTTCACATAAACAGAACTATTGACAAAAACCACATGATTATCTCAATAGCAGCAGGAAAGGCCCTTGATAAAATTCAACATATCTACATGTTAAAAACTCTCAATAAACTAGATATTGAGGGAGTATATTTCAAAATAATAGGAGATATTTATGACAAACCCACAGCCAATATTATCCTGAATGGTCAAAAGCTGGAAGCATTCCCTTTGAAAACTGGCACAAGACAAGAATGCCGTCCCTCACAATTCTTGTTCAACATAGTATTGGAAGTTTTGTCCAGGGCAACTAGGCAAGAGAAAGAAATAAAAGGTATTTAAATAGAATAAGAGGAAGTCAAAAGCCTCTGTTTGCAGATGACATGACCCTATATCTAGAAACAGTGTCTATTTCTATTGTCTATGGCCTATTGCCTTAGTCCAAAAGCTCTTTAAGCTGATAAGAAACTTCAGCATAGTCTCAAGACACTAAATCAACGTGCAAAAATCACGAGCATTCCTGTACATCAAAAATAGACAAGCAAAGAGTCAAATCATAAATTAACTGCCATTCACAATGGCTAAAAGAGAATAAAATATCTAGGAAAACAACTAGCAAGGGATGTGGAGGACCTCTTCAAGGAGAACTACAAACCACTGCTTAAAGAAATAAGACAGGACACAAACAAATGGAAAAACTTTCTGTGCTCTTGGATAGGAAAATCAATATCATGAAAATGGCCATACTGTCCAAAGTAATTTACAGATTCAATGCTATTTCCATTAAACTACCATGGCATTCTTCACAGAATTAGAAAAAAAAAACTACTTTAAAATTCATGTGGAACCAAAAAAGAGACTGTTTAGCCAAGACAATCCTAAGAAAAAGAGCAAAGCTGGAGGCATCATGCTACCTGACTTCAAACTATACTACAAGGCTACAGTAATTAAAATAGCATGGTACTGGTACCAAAACAGACACATAAACCAATGGAACAGAATAGAGATATCAGAAATAAAACCACACATCTACAATCATCTGATCTTTGACAAACCTGACAAAAACAAGCAATGGGGAAAGAATTCTTTATGTAATAAATGGTGATAGAATAACTGGCTAGCCACATGCAGAAAATGAAAACTGGACCCCTTCCTTACACCTTTTGCAAAAAATAACTTAAGATGGATTAAAGACTTAAATATAAAACTCAAAACAATAAAAACCATAGAAGGAAATCTAGGTAATACAATTCAGGACATAGGCATGGGAAAAGATTTCATGACAAAAACATCAAGATCAATTGCAACCAAAGCAAAAATTGACAAATGGGATCATATTAAACTAAAGAGCTTCTGCACAGCGAAAGAAACTATCACCAGAGTGAAAACACAGCCTAATGAATGGGAGAAAAATTTTGCCATCTATCTATCTGACAGGGTCTAATATCTAGAATCTACAAGAAACTTAAATAAATTTACAGGAAAAACAACCCCATCAAAAAGTGGTCAAAGAACATGAACAGATACTTTGCAAAAGAAGACATCTCTATGATCAAAAATATATAAAAAGCTCATCATCACTGATTATTAGAGAAATACAAATCAAAACCACAATGAGATACCATCTCACATCAGTAAGAATGGTGATTATTGAAAGACAAAAAACAAAAGATGCTGACGAGGAATCCTTTTACACTGTTATTTGGGAATATAAATTAGTTCAACCATTGTGAAAGACAGTGTGGTGATTCCTCAGGGATCTAGAACCAGAAATACCATTTGACTCAGCAACCCCATTACTGGGTATATATCCCAAGAAACATAAATCATTTCATGATAAAGATACATGCACATGTATGTTTATTGAAGCACTATTCACAATGGCATAGACATGGATTCAGCCCAAATGCCCATCAGTGATAGACTGGTTAAAGACAATGTGGTACATGTACACCATAAAATACTATGCATTCATAAAAAGGAATAAGATCATGTTTTTTGCAGGGACATGGATGGAGCTGGAAGCCATTACCCTCACCAAACTAACACAGAAAGAGAAAACCAAACACCACGTGTTCTCACTCATAAGTGGAAACTGCACAATGATAACACCTGAACACAGGGAGGGGAACAACACACACCAGGGACTGTCGGGAGAAGGAGAGTGGTGGGAAGCAGAGCATTAGTATAAATAACTAATGCATGTTGGGCATAATACCCAGGTAATGGGTTGATCTGTGCAGCAATCCACCATTATACACGTGTACCTTTTAACAAACCTGCACATCCTGTACATGTATCCCAGAAAGTAAAATAAAATATAATTAAAACAAGCAAACCAAAAAAGACTCCACTAAAATTTAGACTCCACTGGATTTTTTTTCTAAAATTGTTAGTACTGGTCAAAAAAAAAATCAGTAAAGTTGCAGGACACAAAATTGTACATATAGAATTTCTAAACACTGACATCCAAGAATCTCAAAAAAAAAAATTAAGGAAGAAATTACATTTCAATGACTACAAAAAATATAAAATTCCGGGAATAAATTAACCAAAGAAGCAAAATATGTCTACAAGAAAAACTATACAAAACTGAGTAAGGAAATCATAAAGAACACACAAAAAAATGTAAAGACATCCATGCTCACAGGTTGAAAAAATTAATATTGTGAAAATATCAATACTACCAAAAGTGATCTGCAGACTTGATGCAATTGCTATCAAAATATCAATGATATTATTTAAAGAAATGGAAAAAACTATCCTAAAAAATAAATGGAACCACAAAATATCCCAAATAACCAAAACAATCCTGAGCAAGAAGAGCAAAGCTGAGGCATCACATTACCTGACTTCAAAATATATTACAGAGCCAAAGTAATGAAAATAGCATGGTGGTGGCATAGAAATTGACACCTCAACCTATGGGACAAAATAGAGAACGAGAAATAAATACATGCTTTTACAGCTAACTTATTTTTAACAACAGTGGTAAGAATATACACTAGATAAATGACAGTCTTTTTAATAAATAGTGCTAGTAAAACTGAATGATCATATGTATAAGAATGACTCTGGACTCTTACCTATCATCATATACAAAAGCCATAATGAATTAAAGACATTAATAACTGAAACTGCAAAACATTTAGAATAAAATATTAGAGAAATAATTCAGGACATTGGTATGGGCAAAGACTTTATGGGTAAGATCTTGGCAACAAAAGAAGAAGTAGAAAAACAAGATTTGAGGAAAGTGAAAAGCTTCTGCAAAGCAAAGGAAACAGTCAACAAAGTAAAGAGAAACCTTACCAAGTAGGGTAAAATACTTGCAAATTATCTGACCAAAGATTAATAACCAGAATATATAAGGAACTACAACAGCAATAGCAAAAACAAATAATCCAGTTACAAAGTAGTCAGAAGATCTGATTAGATATTTCTCAAAAGAAGACAGATAAATGGCCAATAGATACATCAAAAAATGCTCAACATCTCTAAACATCAGGAGAATGAAAAAAAAAAGAAAAACAAAAAACCATAATGACATATCATCTCACCCAAGTTAAAACTGCTTTTTTTGAAAAGACTAAAAATAATAGACATTGGTGTGAATGTGAAAAAAGAGGTACCCTTGTGCACCATTAGTGGGAATTAAATTAATACAGCCACCACAGAAAAAAGTATGGAAGTTTTTCAAGAAACTAAAAGTAGAGTTACTATATGATTCAACAATACCATTGCTGGGTATAGATTCAAAGAAAGGGAGTCAGTATATTGAAGACATATTTGCGTTGCTGTTCATTGCAGCACAATTCACAGTGACTAAGATACGGAATCAACCTAGTATTGGAAGTTCTGTCCAGGGCAATCAGGAAAAAGAAAGAAAAAAAGGGCATTCAAATAAGAAGAGAGATAGTCACACTATCCTTGGTTGCAGATGACATGATCCTATATCTAGAAAACCCCAAAGTCTCAGCTAAAAAGCTTTTTTTTTAAATACTTTAAGTTTTGGGGTATATGTGCAATGCAGAACATGCAGAGTTTATTACATAGGTATACATGTGTCATGGTGGTTTGCTCCATGCATCAACCCACCATCTACATTAGGTGTTTCTCTTAATGCTATCCCTCTTCTAGCTCTCCACTCTCTGACAAGCCCCACTGTGTGATGTTCCCCTCCCTGTGTCCATGTGTTCTCCTTGTTCAACTTCCACTTATGAGTGAGAACATCTGATGTTTCGTTTTCTGTTCTTGTGTTAGTTTGCTGAGAATGATGGTTTCCAGCTTCATCGCTGTCCCTGTAAAACACATGAACTCATCATTTATTATGACTGCATAATATTCTATGATGATATGTGCCGCGTTTTCTTTATCCAGTCTATCATTGATGGGTGTTTATATTGGTTCCAAGTCTTTACTATAGTGAATAGTGACACAATAAACATACATGTGTATGTGTGTTTATACTAGAATGATTTATAATACTTTGGGTATATACCCAGTAATGGGATTGCTGGGTCAAATAGTATTTCCGGTTCTAGATCCTTGAGGAATTGCCACACTGTTTTCCACAATGGTTGAACTAATTTACACTCCCAACTAAAAGTGCAAAAGCATTTCTATTTCTCCACATCCTCTCTAGCATCTGTTTCCCAACTTTTTAATGATCACCATTCTAACTGGCATGAGGCGGTATCTCAATATGGTTTTGATTTACATTTCTCTAATGACCAGTGATGATGAGGTTTTTTTCATATGTTTGTTGGCTGCATAAATGTTTTCTTTTAAGAAAGTGTCTGTTTATATCCTTCGCCCACCTTTTGATGGGGTTGTCTGTATTTTCTTGTAAATTTGTTGAAGTTCTCCGTAGATTCTGGATATTAGCCGTTTGTCAGATGGGTGGATTGCAAATATTTTCTCCCATTCTGTAGGTTACCTATTTACTCTGATGATAGTTTCTTTTGCTGTGCAGAAGCTCTTTAGTTTGATTATAACCCATCTGTCTATTTTGGCTTTTGTTGCCATTGCTTTCGGTATTTCAGTCATGATGTCTTTGCCATGCCTGTCTGAATGGTATTGCCTAGGTTTTCTTCTAGGGTTTTTATGGTTTTAGGTATTACATTTAAGTCTTTAATCCATCTTGATTTAATTTTTGTATAAGTGTAAGAAAGGGGTCCAGTTTCTGTTTTCTGCATATGGCTAGCCAGTTTTTACAACACCATCTATTAAATAGGGAATCGTTTTCCTATTGCTTGTTTTTGTCAGGTTTGTCAAAGATCCGATTATTGTAGATGTGTGGCATTATTTCTGACACCTCTGCTCTTTTGCATTAGTCTGTATCTCTATTTTGGTATCAGTACGATGCTGTTTTGGTTACCGCAGTCATGTAGTAGAGTGATGCCTTCAGCTTTGTTCTTTTTGCTTAGGATTGTCTTGGCTATGAGGGCTCTTTTTTTGGTTCCATATGAAATTTAAAGTAGTTTTTTCAAATTCTATGAAGAAAGTCATTGGTAGCTTCATGGGGATAGCGCTGAATCTATAAATTACTTAGAGACAGTATGGCCGTTTTTAAGGTATTAATTCTTCCTATTCATAAGCATGGAATATGTTTCTATTATTTGTGTCTTCTCTTATTTCCTTGAGCAGTGGTTTGTAGTTCTCCTTGAAGAGGTCCTTCACATCCCTTGTAAATTGTATTCCTAGGTATTTTATTCTCTTTGTAGCAATTGTGAATGGGAATTCCCTCATGATGTGGCTCTCTGTTTGTCCATTGTTGGTGTATAGAAATGCTTGTGATTTTTGCACATTGATTTTGTATCCTGAGACTTTGCTGAAGTTGTTTATCAGCTTAAGGAGATTTGGGGCTGAGACAATGGAATTTTCTAAATTAACAATCATGTCATCTACAAACAGAGATGATTTAACTTTCTCATTTCCTATTTGAATACCATTTATTTCTTTCTCTTGCCTGATTGCCCTGGCCAGAACTTCAAATACTATGTTGAATAGGATGAAAGAGGGCATCTTTATTTGGTACCAGTTTTCAAAGAGAATGCTTCCAGGTTTTGCCCATTCAGGATGCTATTGACTGTGGGTTTGTTATAAAAAGCTCTTATTATTTTGAGATATGTTCTATCAATACCTAGTTTATTGAGAGTTTTTAGCATGAAGGGGAAAGCTTCTTAAACTGATAAGCAACTTCAGCAGTCTTAGGATACAGACTCAATGTGCAAAAGTTACTAGGCTTCCTATACAGTAACAACAGCCAAGTCAAAAGCCAAATCATGAACAAATGCCCATTAACAATTGCCGGTTTCCAAGGAGGATGCTTCCAACCCTTGCCTATTCAGAATGATATTGGCTGTGATTTTGTCATACATGGCTCTTACTATTTTGAGGTATGTATAGGTTCCTTCAATACCGACTTTAGTGAGAGTTTTTACATGAAAGGATATTGCATTTTATCAAAAACCTTTTCTGCATCAGTTGAGATAATTGTGTGGTTTTTGTCTTTAGTTCTGTTTATGTGATGAAACATACAACCGCATAAAAAGTGGGCAAAGGACATGAACAGATACTTCTCAAAAGAAGATGTACATGTGGATAACAATCATATATATATATATATATATATATATGTATGTGTATGTATATATATACACACACACACACACACCAATCATATATATATATACAATATATATATGTTGTAATATATATACAACAATCATTGTGTGTATATATATATATACACACACACCATTGTGTATGTACATATATACAATATATATGTTGTAATATATATACAACAATCATTGTGTGTATATATATAATATACATATTATAGATATAATATACATATTATATATATATATAATATACATATTATAGATATAATATACATATTATATATATATATATATATATATAATTCAACATCACTGATCATTAGAGAAATGCAAATCAAAACCACAATAAGATACCATCTCACACCAGTCAGAATGGCTACTATTAAAAAGTCAAAAAATAACAAATGCTAGAGAGGTTGTGGAGACAAAGGAACACTTATACACTGTTGGTGAGAGTGGAAATTTTTTCAACCATTAGGGAATACAGAGTGGTGATTTCTCAAAAACTTAAAGATGGAAATTCGTTTAGGTCTCAAGGATCTAAAGACAGAAATGCCGTTTGACCCAGGAATCCCATTACTAGGTATATGCCCAAAAGAATATAAATCATTCTCCTATAAAGACACATGCATGCATTATGTCCACTGCAGCACTATTCACCATAGCAAAAACATGGAATCAACATAAACGTTCATCAATGATTGACTGGATAAAGAACATGTGGTACGCATACACCCTGTAATACTAGGCAGCCATAAAAACAAATGAGATCATGTTCTTTTAGGGACATGTATAGAACTGGAGGACACTATCCTTGGCAAACTAACATAGGAATAGAAAACCAAATACCACATGTTTTCATTTATAAGTAGGAGCTAAATGATTAGAACACATGGACACATGGAGGGGGACAATACACACTGGGGTCTTTCAGAGGGTAGAAGGTGGAAGGAAGGAGAGAATCAGGAAAAAATAACTCATGGGTACTAGGCTTAATACCTAGGTAAACTTGTGTCATGGGGGTTTGTTGTACAGATTATTTCAACACCCAGGTATTAACAACTCTCAGTTGAAAAACAGTTTTCATCCATATAGAAGTCCTAATTAATTATGTAACAAACCTGCAGTTGTACCCTTGAATTTAAAAGGTAAATAAATCCAACATATTTCAAATAACAAAAGCAAGGAGTAAAATATATTCATAGGATTGTTTACATTCATTTACATATTTGTAATTTTTGGTACCTATTTTTTTTTTTTTTTACTGTGGATTGAAGTTACTATCAGATATCATTCTCTTACTCCAAGATGCATTTCTTCTACTGACCTTTATGAGAATATATTCAGATACTATTTCTTTATCTGTTGAAAGCTCAAAAATTCAATTTTATAATTTTATACAGTTGTCATTTAAATTATTATCACTACAATAAATAAAATATATTTATTATTGCATTAAGAATTACCTATATAATTTTCTTTACTACTGCTGTTTGCTTCTTCATGGCAATATGAATTACAGCATGCTGTCACTTTCTTTCGGTTGGAGGAAATTCATTTAGTGTTTCTTTTAAGGCCCGCTGACAATGAGGAAATTGTGTTAGTGTTTGTTTATCTTGAAATGGCATTTATTTTGTCTCTGTTTTTGAAGAAAAGTTTTGTTCCACATAGAATACCTAAGTAAAACGTTTTCTTTCTCTCTGAACTTGGAATAGGTCATCTTATTCTCTTTAGAAATTCATTGTTTACCATGAGAGTTAATTATGAATCTTGTTGTGGTACTATTGTACAAAATGAATCATTTTTCCTCCTGCTACTCTCAAGAGATTTTTTGTTATTATCTTTCAACAGCCTGATAAAAACATTTCTAGGTGTTAAACTTTTTGTATTTATCCTGTTTGGACTTAGTTGCACTTCATGTATGTGTAAATTAATTTTTTCAATCTAATTTGAAAAAATTTTGGTCATTATTTTTTTTTTCTTTCGCTTTCCTCCTCCCCTCTCCTTCTGGAAGTTCCTTTCCTTCTCCCCTCTCCTTATGTGGAAGTCCCTTTATGTGGTAGTATCTTAGTTGGATCCTATAGGTCATTAGGGCTTTTTTCATTTTTCTTAATTCCTTCCTGTTTTTCAGATTATGATGCTCCATTGACTTACCTGGAAGTTCACTGATTGCATTTTCTGCCTGCTCAAGTTTGCTTTGAACACCTCTGCTGAATTTTTCATTTCAGGCACTATACTTTTCAACCGGAAACATTTCCTGAAAGCTCTTTCTTGTGTTTTCTCTTTATTTATATTCTCTTTTTGATTAGTCACTCATTTAATGTCCATTTCACTATTTGAAACATGGTTTTTCTCAGTTATTTGAACATGTTAACAGTACATGCTTTGAACTCTGATTTAAGTCTAACATGTAGGTGCCCTGAGACACAGAATTAATTGATTCCTGTGTGGTTTTCTACATCTAGGTTATAGTTTCCTGTGTCTTTGCACATCTCATAAATTTTTGTTGAAAACTGGATATTTTAAGATGTTCCTTTAGCAACTCTGTTTGCTGATATCCCCAGTCATGGCAGTTTCTGCTGTCTTTATTTACAGCTTTTAATGGCTTGAATGAACTAAGTTTATGCAGCCTATTTCCCCATAATGTGTGGCTATAATGTCTCTACTCCATGTTTTTAATATTATTCTTATTTTTATTTTTAAGCTGGACTTCCTAAATGTCAATTTTTAAAAGAAATTTAGATCTTTAAATTTATCATTTAAATCATGATAATGCATAATGTGTAAAGGGAAAATTTCTCTGACTTCGCAAATAATTTTGTGATCATGTCAGCAGCCAAGAGTAAAAGAAAATGTCAGTTGGTTGCTTCATACTATGATGAAACTTTTTTTAAAGTAAACAATCTTGAACATTGTTCTAAGTCAGCATTGTAACATTTGTCATGGCTGATAATAAGTACTTTCTTTGATTTCAGTACACATATACAATTTTTATGTAGACATGATATTTTATAATATTTATAATTCAATCACTGATAATTGTTAATATTCTGTGTTTCAATTCTGTTCACCAAATCAGTGATGACTTCTTTTTTTTTTTTTTTTTTTAAGATGGAATTTCACCATGTTGGCCAGGATGGTCTCAATCTCCTGACCTTGCGATCCACCCACCTAGGCCTCCCAAAGTGCTGAGATTACAGGCATGAGCCACCACATCCAGCCCAGTGATGACTTCTTAACATATATTCTGGCAAACATATAAAAAGCCAAAATTCACAGTTTTTTAAAACTTATATTGCAAAATGATATTTCGAAAGTTATTGCCCTGTGATACACAATCCATTTTTTTTTTTTTATCAGCATGCTATATAGCTCAGGGTATATAGAGCTTATGGACTCACTCTGACTTTATGGGCAAATTCAAAAAGTAACTCAAGGCAGACATAGTATCATGCATATGAATGTATTTTCATGTTTATGCCTATCCTTTTCCATATCTCTTCTTAACTGACAAGTAACAATTTTACATATTCATGGAATATATGGTGTTGCTTTAACATATATAATGCATAGTAATCAGATCAGGGTAATTAGCAAATCTATCATCTCAAACACATCATTTCTTTGTGTTAAAAGTGTTCAATATCCTTCTAACTCTTTGAAACTATGTAATACATTTTACTGTTAACGATAATCATCCAACAGTGGTATAGAACACTGTAATTTATTTCTTCTATCTAGTTATGAATATATGTTATCCCCCACATGACAAGAAGATAACAAGTGTATAGTACATGTCAAAATCTGAGACATAACATTTTCACAAGATGCTCCACCGTATAAAAGAATTGAGTGATTTTAAAAGTTTGGAAAACAGTACTTATCATCCCCATTTTGGTGATATATATGTTGGTTTTTTAAATGATCTGAGAATCCTCAGTATCACAATGAAACAAAACAGAATCTTATTGGACTTAGCATCCCTCAGCATCCAGATATTTTGGAAAATACTAAATAACGCTACTTAGAGTGAATATTCTATGGCATGTGCTTTAAAAACGATTCTCAAATGGGATTAAAATAGATTTTCTTAGCAATCTATTTTGCTACAACAATCTGTCTGAGATTAAACAATTGATTTCCTTATATAATTCCAAGGTTCTCAACTGGAGCTTTATCATGCCCACTGAATGAGCCTTACCCATATTGCTGCCCAGTTTATACAGCAATAAACTCAGATGCTTTCAAGAATAACTAATAGCAGGTAAAATTTTCATTGTGTTATGATGAATTGTATATGAGACAACTCTGTTCTTTTTGATTTTTGTTTATCTATTTAGGTGTATCTATATCCATAAGTAATTTATCATTCATTTCCAATGGCAGAATGCATAACAAGAATGTGATGAGTTTTTACAATGCATCTATCGATCAGAAAATAAAAGCTATACATTAATTATAATATACATGGATAAATAGTGGGAGAAAAATTTAAAAACATTAAAATTATATTTTGGTATTATTATAGTTGGAAGCTCAATAAGTAGTCATAAAAATGAAAGAGATATAAAAGATTGATAGCATTGGTTTCTTGGATTAACAGTAACCTAAACTTCCATTTCTATTAAAAACCCACTCTCTTGTATACACTTTCATTTGGCAGCTTTCTCTTGGAAAATATTGTAGTCAGTATTTCCTAAAGTAAAACAAACATGAAAGTCGGAGTAAATTTCACTTTGTTGCTTGAAAATAAGCTCACAGGAAAGTCTCCTTACCACATAAAAGTCTGTAAGAAATTTGATAGAAATGCAAAATGTCAAAACAAAATATAATAGCTGTTTTCATGACTCAAACTAAATCTGAAATAGTGTTACAATGATTTGAAAACAAAAGGTATGTATATTGCATAATCCTATGTGATTAATGTATAATTTCTTTTTAAATAAAGTTTACTGCCATTTATCATTTATACAAAAAGCAACTGAGTATATAGATTTGATGTTACTAATAGACCAAAGAGAGGAGAAATATGTGATTTAGCTTCTGTTTTTCTATGAAGCACACATTTCTATGTTGATCAGGTTACCCATGTCTACTATCTCATCTATTCTCAACAAAAAAATACACAGAAATTTCTAGAACATTGAAATTAGACATTTTAGGATACTTCCTACATCTTTAAGTCAGGGTGACCTCTAATTTAGCTACCCGGATCATGTCTTTTTTAAATTTCTGATCTGACCAAAAGACGTTTCAATTTTATTTCACCTCGTTCCCCATATAAGAAACTTTATCCTTTTTTTTTTAGTTCTTTTATTAAATTTGGCATATATATATATGTGTGTGTGTGTATATATACATATATATATATGTATATATATGTATATATATATGTGTGTGTGTATATATATATATATAACACACGCTCATATACACACATATATATACATACACACACATATATATGTATATGTATGTGTGGGTGTATATATATATATATATATATGTTGATCACTCTTGACTTTTCTAAGAATTTTGGCCAGACATTTATTACTGACTAATTCTTCCCATAGTGGCTCATGTTAAGATAACTCAAATTCGAGTTCAGATCAGACAGTTCAAAACACATCATGTCTCCTTGGTATGTGTCAAAGCCTAGGGAGTTAGAATATAACTCAGGAAATATGGTAGGTATTTATTCTGCTCAGAGGTCTCACAAACCTATTGAACAGTTAAGCCAGAATGCTAAAACTTTCTTGTAGAATGAGGCCTCACTTATGTTTCATCATTCGCAAAGTGACTATGTAATATTCTGGGGGAGAAAGAGCCAGAACTTGATATTCTCTTCCTGATCTCCTTTGGAAAAGTGAAAATAAGAACATGCGATTGGTGGAAAGGTCATGTGTATGGCAGGAGACATCCTGCTGGTGCTCAAAACACTTCTCAGGTTCTTCCTCTGTTTTAGTCAAGAACTCTGATCAGACACATCCTCCCACAGATAACTATAAATTCTGGGAAAAATAAAAATAAATGAAAGTACTGAAGAAAAATCAAACCTAGGCAGGTATGAAGAAAAAAGTTAATAATTAGAATTTTTAAAATGGCACAGGACAAGTGTTTCACTTATTATGGCTTTGAGCTTGAAGGTATGTTCCATTTTATACTATTCAAGGCAGTAGATACTATAGTAAAAAAACATACCATCTTTATTTCTGCTTTTAAAATATCAGAACACAAAGTTCAAACAACCACGTCTGCTGGAAAGTGAGACAGAAAATCCTGGAAAAGAGAAAACTGGAGCCTTACATTTTTGTGTACAAACTCTATCAACATCTGCAGATTATCACTTCTGAACCACATAGGCATAGGGCAGACTCCGAAACGACCATCAAAAGCTAAAAGAACAATTTTGCATGTTCTTCACATGTACCCCCAAACCTAAAATACAATAAAATAAATAAAT
>NW_016107446.1:3281399-3301657 GCF_001604975.1 Cebus imitator
AAAAAAAAAAAAAAAAGAAGCAGAAACAGAAAAACTGCCAGACCTCTATAAACAAAGGTTTATAGCAAACAGGTGGATGTTGTATCAAGACAAAGTAACTTTGATTTGTTCATAACTCCACTTTTTATTTTCTATAGGATTTAAAAGACAAAGGCATCAAAATGATTACATATCCATGTTACAATGTTTAAAGATGAAATTTATGACAATGATAGTATATGTGGCAGGGAAAGAACTATATTGGAACAGAGTCTTTGGGTTATTAAAGATAAGTTTTATCAATTTGAGCTAGACCAAGTTTGTCCAACCTGTCTTATTTTGTTGTTGTTTTGTTTTGGGTTTTAACAGCCTAAAGCCATGATTTTTACTTTCTGTCTCTAGTGATAAGCAAATAAGAGAAATAAGAAAGGGGCTTTACTGACCCAACCAGAAATAGAAACTAAGAGCCCATGACTGTATTATATATGTTATTCTTTAATACATGAATTTGGGCGGAAACAGAATTCAGACCATAATAGAAGGAGATAAAGACACACACACACACACACACACACACACACACACAAGAAGAAAGTAACATAGGAAATAAGGTATACAAAAAGGTTATAAACAAATAGCAAAATGTCCAAAATAAATCTTTTCTTATAAAAGATTACTTTAAAGGTAATTGGATTAGACTATCCAGAAAATGGCAGAGATTGCCAGAATAAATTTTTTAAAAAATTATATCTCTGTCTTCTGTGTACAAGAGACTCCCTTTAGAACCAAGATAGATGAATAAAGCAGATATTTCATGCGAAAAGTACAAAAAGAAAATGAGATGATGAGTGGATAAACAAACTGCAATATACATATACAATGAACTGTTATTTTGCAGTAAAATGAACCACTAACACATGCTACAGTATAGATAAACCCAAAACACTGTGTCATGTGAAAGAAGCCAGATGTAGAATATCACAGTTTGGTTGAGTCCACAGTTTGGTTAATATGGAATAGTCAAAGCAAATAAATCTATAGAGACAGAATGCAAATTGGTTTTGCCAGGTGCTGAAAAAAGTGAGGGAGTGAGGGAAAACTGCTCAGTGAGGAAGAGCTTTTACTTTGGAGTGTTTTTGAATCAGATACAGGTGGTGGTTGCACAATACTGTGAATGCATTAAATACCCCTGAATTGTTCACTTTAAAATGCTTAACATTATGTTATGTAAACTTTACTTCAATAAGCCACTTTTAATAAGACCAACCCAGTATGTTGATAAGAATTAAATGGTAAATAAAGCAAAAGCGTTTAGAAGAATACACTGGGATCCAAAATTTATGATTCATATTATCCAGGATGCAAGCTAAATCACTCTACATGGAAGCAACAGAAAAAAATATGACCAATTCCCAATAGAAAAGATAATAATAGGGACAAACCCTAGATGGCACAGATGTTGCCGTAAGCAAACAAGGCACTTATTTTAACTATGCTTGACTACGTAAGAAAAATATGTCATACTGATTGAAGTAATAGGAAATTTAGCACAAATAACAGTTCCAAAGGAACAAGTAGAAAATTCAGAACAAAAATTTAAAACATAAATTTCAAAAAGGATTGGATGGGGTAACAGCATAATGGAGATCACAATAAAGGGTCACTGAATTTAAAGATATATCAATAAAAATTACCCAACCAGAAAAACACTTTTAAAAGATTTAATAAAATAACCTTAAGAATCTGTGGATAAATTCAAAGAGTCTTATATGTATATGCTCAAACGCATAGAAAAGGAGGAGAAAGAGAATGAGACAGAAAATATTTGAAAAAAGAATGGTGTAATATTTCCTTCTACCATGCACAAATATTAATTTGCAATCTATCATAAAACAAAATGTTAACACTAAAATTTTATGTTTTTAAAAGAAAACATTAAAAACTTTTTTTGATAAGATAAGCAAAGGTTTACAGAGAGGACACTGAAACTAAAGAAAATAATTAGATTTATTCAAAATTGAAGCCTCCGCTCCTCATTTAAAAAATGGACAGGAAAGCAACAGACTAGAAGAAAATATTCACAAAACATATGTAGGATGCAGATATTCATGATATATAAATGATGTATGCAATTCAATAATAAAGAGACAAGCAATTCATCACACATATGGAAAATTTTTGAATATACTCCTCACAAAAGAAGGCTTAGAATTAATCATTAAACACATAAAAAGTGCTTAACCATTATTGGCCATCAGAAAAATGTTAAGTCCACAATGTCATATCTCTACATAACCACCAGAATGACCAAAATTAAAAGAAAATACATAAAAATATTTTAAAACAAAACTGATAACACCAAATGCTGTCAAGGATATGAAGATATAAAAACCTGTGCTCACAGAAATACTTGTTCAGAGCAGCTTTACATATAATCATGTAAAATTGGACACTCCACAGGTGCCTACCAATTAGAACATAGATAACCAACTGTGGTGTATTTCCACAATAGAATATGACAGGAAAAAATGAAGAAATAATTTTCCACTCAACACTATAAATGAACCACAAAAACATGTGAAGTGCAAATATGCATTGGATAATTCACTTTATATAAAATTCTAAAATAGGCAAAATTAATCTATAGTGGAAGAAAAACCATAAATTATTTGTCTCTTAGGTGCAATGACAGGGACTCAGAAAGTGTATAAGAGAATTTCTGGGGCAAAAATAATGCTTTATATCTTGATCAGTGTTTGATTTACAATGATCCTTGCATTTATCAAAACTTATTTAATATAGCAAAACTAATTTCATACCCCCAAGAATCTTGTACTTCATTACATATAAATTTTACAACTATATATACATATATATATATATATATGTGTGTGTGTGTGTGTGTGTGTGTGTGTGTGTGTGTGTGTAGTTAATCTAGGGGAATTATACCTATTGCATTTACTTTGAAATTCATCAAATAAATGAGATGAATTAATGAATGGTTAAAAAGAGATAGACAAACTGAAAAAGAAATGTTAATGGTAGAATTCAGATGGCAACTATATGGATGTTAACTTTGATATATGTTTTAACCTTGATATTTGTTTGAATATTTTCATAGTAATATACTAGAATAATAACCAGAAAGAAAAATATGCTGATATGAAGAACTATAGCAATGTTGCACAGAATGACTAATACTACCAATGGAGAGAAATCATTGACTCTAAAATACACTTTATCACTGTCATACATTCTTACAACGATGAAATTATACAACTGTATAATTTGTATATAACTGCTTGCTTTAAAAGTATGACACTTCAGTCATCATATGTCATTTATCGTAAGGACACAAGAAAATAACTTGGCATTTGTTAGGCAATTGCATTTCAATCATATTGATGTGTACTCAAGTGATTAATTCTAGTGTTATTGTTATTGTCAGAACATAAAGGTCTGTTCTAACATGCTCAGATTAGTGTAATAAAATTTTTACCAAAAATGTCAGTTTTCCCCCTACCAGCTCTAATTCCTAAGCTATTTCTTCTCCATCCTTATTATGGCTACATTTTTAAGTTACAGTAATGGCAAAAATAAATATAAATATAGATTTTAAATAAATACTATGTACAATTTTGGGCTAGAGAAATATCAAATTGAGTGTAAAAGCATTGTTTACCCAAGGTTAAAAATAATTCATTCGGGAGGCAAAAGAACTCTGTTTTATATCTGCCACTAACTGGTTGTATGACTTTATACAAATCAATGCAATTTAAACCCATGATGACATACATGTACTTAATAACCACAATGGTCACTTCTCTTCTTCCAAATCTCAGTTTTTTACTTTCAATTTTGATCAAATTATTTCTCAGATATTTGCCCATTTTGAGCCTTATTATTTTCCTTCTGTAAAACAAATACAGCTTGACTAAGCTTTTATCTAGTAGTATTCTAGGCACAGTGCTAAGTGTTCAGTGGGTAAAGGTAAATAGAATGGGATAGTCCCCTTTACAGAGTTCACAGACCAATCAATAAACAGGCATCTGATCTGTAGACCATTGTTATATAGCAGTAAGTACCATGGGCGAACAGCCTAGAAAAGGAACACATGACCCAGTCTGGTTATAGACAGAAGTCATAAGTCATAGAAGTTTCTGTTTGCTCCATATCTAAGTTGAATCTAAAAGAATAAGAAAGGGTTAGCCTCCTATGAGGTGGAAAAAAAAAAGTCTATCAAAGAAAGCTGGGAACTGTTGCTAAGGACTGAGTGGGAAGATGAGGGAGAGAAGGCTGAGAAAGAAGCAGTGAGAGGACTCTTCCACATGTATCTCTGTGAAAGTGGATGACTGACACTACTCCTCTCCTGATCTACAAAGGCATAAATTGGATTATGTTAAATTTTGGTTAAAAAGTAGAATCTACACCTTAGTTTTGGTGTGGTTCACCCAATATATGAATCCCTGAAGCACCCCTGAGGTTATTAGCAAAATATTTCTTTACCATTAGGTAAAGAAAGATCAGATGCATTTATCCACAGCACCAGCAATGTATTAATAACTGACTGCCGCCAGAGGCCAGAACATCAGCAAGCTTCAATAATGAATCAAAACAACAGTAACAGCAACTGCAGCACCTTCAATTGCTCACTATATATTGAGTACCAAAGGGAATATATGAATTGCTCTATGCGTTTCAAAATATAGTCATTCCTCCATACCTAGGATCACCTCCAATTCCAGAATCTGCAGATGCTCATTCTCTGATATAAAATGGCATAGTATTTGCATATAACCTATGTATATTCTTCCATATACTTTAAATCACCTTTAGAATACTAATAATACTCAACACAATGTAAATGCTATGTAAACAGTTGTTACATTATATTGTTTGGAAATTGATGAGGAAAAAAAAATTCTGTATGAGTTTAGTACAAACATATTTTTGTTCCAAATATTTTCAATCCCCAATTGGTTGGATTCATGGATGCAGAACCCATGGATGAAGGCCTGACTATATGCTATTTCAGTGAATTCTCACACTCCTATGAGATTGAAACTACACTTTTTAATATTTTCACATTACAGATAAGGACATTAAAACACAGTAAAGATACTATAATTTTTCAAATATTTCATAATTAGTAAACCTGAGCTAAAGTTGTCTGTTTTCACTTTCAAAGTTTTTTCCACTCTGAAACTCCACATAGTCTTCCAATCCCAGCTTGTCACCAAGATCACTGGAGAGGGTTGGAAAGAAAACCAAGTTCCGAACCCTTGCCCAAGGTTTACAAAATCAGAATTTGTGCTGTGGATCCATAGTATCCGAAATTTTTAAAGAGCTCTATAATTCTGATGATCACCCTGATTTGGAAATGACTGGCCAATTTTAATTTAAGCTAAATGTAATCCATTAAAAAGTAGGAAAGTTTTGAGTTAACATTGTGTGGGGAGACTAGAGCATTGTGAATGATAATAACCTAAGCAAAATGGCCTCCTACAATCTCAGTATGCATTTGGATCATATTTGAAACATGCTCAAAATTTGTAGACCAAGTGATGACATTCTCAAATTATCAAAGCTTTTTTTTTTTTAATGTAATGCTGATGCTGTTGTTCCATGAAGTATACTTTGAATGGCAAGGTCATAGACTCTTAACTTATTAACGACAGGGATCTTTTTGTTTCAATGACTTGAGTATATACCTAGCACAAAGCAGCAGGTGTTTTTATATATTTATTGAATAAATGACTCTCCCCTCTCCTCCAAGAAGAATTCCTCCATCT
Organism: Cebus imitator; assembly: GCF_001604975.1. NCBI lineage: Eukaryota > Metazoa > Chordata > Mammalia > Primates > Cebidae > Cebus > Cebus imitator. Next base: position 3,287,171 of record NW_016107446.1, read on the forward strand.
GACTAAGACTTTTGTTTGTACTTTCCCTAAAATCTCTGTACAGATATGCTACATCCTTCTCAGCACTTAAATAGTATATTGAAGTGGAGAAAAACGTCTTTGTTCCTTCTTTCTTTTCATGGATAACCTTGAGAACAAGGTTTGTATCATTTTCTATATGTATTCTTAGTATCGAAGACAGTGTTCAGAACATAAAAGGCATTTAGGAAATGTGTGTTTTTTTAAAAAAATAAATAATTAGTAAATGCAAAACCTGCTTTTTCTCCCCCAGAGTGGGAATTGATCTCCCACTGACATGTAGTTCCCTAAATCCAAGTAAGATCACAAATTCTCCAGAGAGTAGAGGAAGAGGTAAAATGCCAGTATTAAAGAAAAAAGAGAAATGGGCGTCTGTGAAGGTACACCTTGACACAGAAATTCACACACAGCTTCATCCTTAGCTTAGCCACAGGAGTGCAAAGAACTCAGCAAATGAGGAAATGTCTCCCTAGGACCAGACTCAATACATCAGCAGTTGTCATTTTCAACTGGTGCGTTTTGTCATGGAAGGCAGCCACTTTTCCAGGCCAGAATTTGTTTGGCCACTGTCAAGGTCATGGTCCATTCTCAGATCTGGCACTGAGTCCAGATCCTGGCTTCTCAAAGTGGATTAGGTGGGCACTCGGAGGCGTGCTTTGGCTGCACTCCCAATTCTCATACCTAAAGAATGGTGTTGTCCTCTGAGGACAGCTGCCTCTCAGTCCCTCTTTGGATCTGAGTCAAGCTCCCTGACCTTAGGCCTGTGCACTATTTCAGAAATTGCAATTGCCCATGCCTGCCCCCTACAGCAATAAGCTGTGTGTCATCATCATCATAAGCATATTCTGGCAGGAAGTACATAAGTTAACCTGAGGTCAAGGCCCAGAATCAGAAAATGAGTTACAGCAGACAAAAGCAAAAACAATGAATGAATGAATGAACCTCTTTTAAAACAAATGCGTAATTCTATGAAACCCCATCTCTGCTTCCCTCTGTTAGTTCCTTAAAATTGCTTCAATTAATAACATTTTTATGTAAAAGTGGGGTTATATTGAAAGACAACCTAAGTCTTTTCCAGAAAATTAATGAACTAGTCACACAACCAAGGGAAAATAACTACCTTTGCAGGCCTTCTGGCCTGTCTTAATTTCTGTTTGAACTCCCTAGACTATCTCACCTCAAACGAGGTATTTGTATGCAGTCATTGTTTATACAGAGAAGAAAGAAAAGGGATAGTAATATCAATTTGAAAGTTCAAAATCCTGTGTAAGAAAAGAAGAGATGGTCTGATTGGCCTAGAGAGGGGGACAGTAGTTCAGAGGTACTGTAACTTATTCTATCCTTTATTAGATTTGTGTATTTCACTGTTAAAATACACTGTCATAGTGGAATGCAGAAAGACATGAGAAGGTGGCCAGAGTGCTTGTGCCTTTGTGGCTTGTGGCTCTTCTATCTTGTTCTCTCCCACCCTTCTCTCTTCCTTCATTCACATGTACCCATATATCTGCATCTATCCATATACACCTAGAAGTCGAAATACATCTATAGATACCTATTTATATGTGTAATATATAAATAATCTAGTTATAAAAATAGGTAGACATATAAATATACTGTAAACTAACATGGCAAATTTGTGTAAGCTGGAATGGGAGGTTCAGCAGGCGAGCAGCCCAGAGGGCTCTATCAGAAAAGCCATCTTGTCTGGCTTCTGTGATAATCTCCGTGTTAAACTGGACCACACCTAGCGTCTTTTACGGTAGCCCTACCTTCAAGCGGAAGGGGTAGGAATGTAGAAAGGACTATCTAAACCTTCTTGAAATGTTTCCTTCAGGGAGCCCATCACCAGGGACACCAGGAGCAGCTTCCAGCAGGGCCCAGGAGAGGCCGCGGGAGAGGACCCCTTCCCTCTCAGAGAGACGCGTCAGGAAACAATTCCAGGCTCTGATCTGGGAAGACAAGAGCAGGACACTTCTCTCTACTAGACTTCCAGCTGCTGCTTCTGAAAACAGAATACTCTGAGACCCTCCCCATTCCCCGCTTCCAACCAGAGTGATGAGAAGTTAGATGGAGAATGACCCTAAGGGATCGCTGCCCAGTTTTCTGGAGGAGGAGAAGGGAGTGGTAGGGACTTGCCTCGGGATGGGGATACCACGGCCGGCAGCGCGGACCAGAGCCCAGCCTGCCCCCACTCCCCCGGCTCCTCGGGCCCCGTTTCCTTCGCATCCCGCACACCCACCCTCCTTGCGAGGGCAGCGTCCCCAGCACACGCCCCAGCACCACTTTCCTCTGACGTCCGCCTCCGGAGCTCTGACGATCGCCCCCGCTGGCCGCCCTTATAAAGGGGACTTTTCCCAATACTCGATCGATTGCCACCTCGCCCCGCGCGCCCTCCGCCGGCGCCCACACCTGTCAACTCTGAGCTTTCCCAGGTTCTTGGAGACGCCGTGTGGGGAGCCGCCCTGAACGACCGGACCCCCTCCGCACTGCACCCCTAACCCACCCCGCACCCTCCCTTTCTGCACCCTCGCCCCCACACCCCTCACGGTTCCAGGGGGCGGCGGCCCCGGGTGGAGCGCTTTCCCTTGCAGCTACCACTCCAGGTAGGAGCGGAGCGGGCATTCCTGCGCCTAGGGGGCCGCGCCCTCGGAAAGGCTGTGGGCACCGAGCCCGGGCGGATTTAGAGGGGAGGGACTCGGCATTTTTGCCTCTCGGTGGGATGCAAGGGCGGGTTTGTTGTCTGGCGCCTTTGCTGTCAGGGTGCAAGAGGCTACAAAGTCTGGGGGCAGGAGATGGGTAGAGGGGGGCGAGGAAGGGCCGCAGGGGGCCGGGAGAGCACCCGGCTGCTGCGGAGAGGAACTTGCTTGCTTGGTTGCTCACAAAGGCATAGAAGACCCAGCCCGCGGGCGCTTCCTTTGCCTCCTCTAAATCCCAGAGAGGCTGATTCCTTCCCCAAAAACCTCTTCACCCACCTGCATGGACAAATATCAGAGTTTTCTCCAGAAACTTGTGTTTGAGAGTTGGGGTTCATGGAACAGCCGTGGTTACGAAAGCAAAAAATAAATAAAAGAGAACAAGAATTTCAGAAGGTGAATGCTTTTCGAACTTGACATCTGTCTTCTAAGAGTCTTGCGTTTAATCGCTTTGACCCTTCTGTTGTGTTTTTAGGCAATCTTTTTTTGTCCTTTTCTTGTACGTATCATAATGGGGGGTGATGAATTGAATGAACGACGTTCGGCGAAAAAGAAAATCAAGAGAGTGGATCCTTTAAACAACAAAAACATATTTAGTTACTACAGTAACTTGAACTACAGAAACTTGTTGAAAATGTGGAGTTTGATGTGTTTTTGAAATTGATTTTTCTAAACATTTTTTTCAGATATTTTCATTTCAGATTACTGTTGAAGCCATTCTCTGAAGTTTTTTGAAAGGATAAAAGAATGAATAAAAAATTGATATATAAAACTTCTCAGAATAGGCCTTTATGAAACAATGTGAATAATAATTCTAGAAGAGTAACTTAGTTCCAAACCGCAAATACAGCCCTACTCTTTGTAAATGATTTGACAGTTACTGAGTTGAGATTTGTATGATAAGGCTAATTTTAAATTTAAAGCATGTATGAAACACAAAACGATTATGATTTCATTTGTTAAACTACATTTCCACTTTTTTTTTCTGTTTCTTGAAAACTTTAATGTTAAATTGTTAAATGAAGTAGGATAACATAGTGGACACTTACTGGTAACTGTCCATTTCACATGTGGTTTCGGTGTTGTACTCTTTCTGTGAGAGTCACGGGATCTCGCATAAGCCAGCTGGTTTATTCCTGGCTGCCCACATGTGCATAGTGCTTGACTGATTTATAATACATTCCTGTATTTTCTTCAGAAGTCTTAATGAAGTAGCCAGCTGCAGAAGAATCAGGATCATTAGATAAAAATGGCTTTCCATGTGGAAGGACTGATAGCTATCATCGTGTTCTACCTTCTAATATTGCTAGTCGGAATATGGGCTGCCTGGAGGACCAAAAACAGTGGCAGCGCAGAAGAGCGCAGCGAAGCCATCATAGTTGGAGGCCGAGATATTGGTTTGTTGGTTGGTGGATTTACCATGACAGGTATGTTCAGAGGCCGCCTGCTCCATGCTGTCCTTCCTTCCTTGACATCTGTGAGTGTTCAGAGTGTGGCTTCAGAATGACAATGCTTTTTGCCCATTGGGGATTCTTTATGTTCACTAGTTATATAATTTTAAAATAATTTTCTATTCATTTAAAACTTAAAAATAAATTGGTTTCAACTCAGTAATACTTGAACAAAAATGATTTTATAATAAATCACTGGACTGAATAGCCATGAAATAAATCTTGGCTCTCTGGGCTGCTGAGTGGGTGGAAACAGTAAAAATAAAGAGGTGGGGGAATGGGAAGCTGTCCTAGTATTACAAGTTATGTATCTGCAAATTAATAGGCAGCATCTCAGCATGTCCAGTAATACATGCATAAAGTTGTGACTTTGAATTTTAAATAAGTGTCAATGAATACTAACTAGTGATGTTTTTTAATCTGCATAAATTTGGGGGTGATAATATTCCCAACTGAGTACTGCCCTATTTTAAAACCTAATTCTTTCATTTAATAACTAATTCCTCACAGGAAGACAATCACATGTTATGACTCCACAGCACTAATAAAGAGATTTCACCAACTTCGTTATAAAAGAGAAAAGCGAGGGCGTGTCCTCCTAGGAATCCCCAGGCCACCATCTGTAGCCATCTCTCATTTAAACCTTCTTTGTGTTAGCAGGAGCTAATATTCTTTCCTACTTTGCACTAAGGTGGTTCTGTTTAAAGGGTGATTTCTTTCTTTTTTATATTCTTCTTTGTCTTTGAAAATAATTTGAAAAACACCAACTTAAAATTACATGTTTAATATTTAATACAGTTGCACTAACAACACATATTTCATTACAGAGTCTTAGTAGAGTTTTTAAACATTTGCAACGTAACAGGAACTCTGAGTGTTCATTGGAAAAATATCCCATGGGAAATTATATCCAGTGATGCCCAATTTCAATCCTGAAGTGCAATTTTAAAATGATTCACCCTGTACATCAGATAATTTACCAAACGAGTCTGGAAAGAGGCCATCCATGTTCTGAACACCTTGATTTTGGCCATCTGAAACCTACAGTGTTTTGTGTGAACCATCAGTTTTATCTTTCAGACATTCACATTTTATCTTTGTTTAGCTCTTTACCCACTGTACGTGGATTCATTTGGTCTTTTTAACAGCACTGTGATGAGGCTCTGGGGTTAAGTGAAGATCCAGGGTTACAAGGTTAACAAGGACCAGAGCTGGAGTCAGAGCCACACACGGTTCTCCGGTGGCCATGCTGGGGGCCACCCCATGCTGTGCTACATGCAACCCTGTAACTAGTTTCACTTAATTTCTTTCAAAAGGTGCACAGTTTGTAAACACTGTAGAAAGAAGAAGAAAGTTGCTGTATATCAAAATATGTTGTTTATGGCAAATGATTATAACCCTCTATTGTTCTTATTTAATATTCTGTTTAACATGGCCATAAAAATATTTAATAATTTGTTTTTACCATTTAGAAGGGTTTTTTCCAATCTAAAACACTACTAGAATGTATAGAAAATATTTGAATGATGCTATATTTTATAAAGGGCCGTGGTCTTCCTCAGTTTACAAAGCTTTTTTTTTTTCTTTCTCAGAACTCAAAATAACCTTGGTCAATATCATAACTCATTTAAAATCTGAACCATACTACCTAATCTTGTTGGACTGATTGATCTGGATATATTTTATAAAAAACCAAGATCAAAATATTGATTCTTTTAAAAATGAATATATTTTAAGTGTTTGTGTTCTCACTCATGGATCTGACGCAAAATATACAAACACGGAGAGCAAATGCTGTCATAGAAGAGGCTAAATTCATTTAAAAAGGGGGACTTTTAAATCATAGTAAGTAACCAAGTCCTCACTTCTATATTACAATAGTTGCAATAATTCAGGCACCAATTTTCTCTTTGGACAAGGGACAGTAGGCTTACACAATGACAAATGATCACTAATGAGCTTTGTGCTTATAAGATCATCAGACCATTTACTTCATGCAGTGAAACACTGAAGTGTTTGCAATTCCAGTTACCTAGTAGAAAGTTAAAGCGTCAAGTTCTCCGCCTGTGAGAATTCATTTCTTCAGGTCATGGTTGCACACAGAATGAATTTTTTTTAAAAAAGCCATTTCTAAAATTTCAGCAGGGCTTAGAATAAGAAAAGCGAATTATGGCATTTTTTATTAACACTGGGCATAAAAGCTACAGCAAAGGTGGGAGTGATTGCTAAATATGTGTTTGTCTTCAGAATTTTGTATATAAACTTTTCATTTGTATGTACTTAAAATTCCTACTTAGGAAAATCTTTTTATGTCAACCCTAAGACTCCCTCTTCTTTGCTTTGTATTATATTAAAAGCCAGGTAAATTTTAGCATAAACAATAGAAACATATCCTAGGTAGTTTTTTATAGATATTATTTCATTTACTTACATTCTAACTGCAAGATTTTAGAAAATTCATCAGAGTTAAATTTTATTTCTAACAGGATAATGTAACCTAGAATTCAGCCTCATATCTGGTAAACCACCTGTGACCCTCATAACTTTACACAAATTCTACATAAGGATTGTTTTGAATATTTTGACCACACTGTAACCTCAAAAGGGCATAAAGAGCAAAGATTTGTTTTTCTCTTCAACATTAGTTTTTAAGCAAGGATTCAATATTATATTATTTCCTCAGAGAAAATGGTACTAGCATTATATTGCCTATTTGAAGAAAATATTAATCTGTAGATAATTCTTGGCTCAAACCTGTCAGATCAAAACTTATTTTCTTTGGTTCTTTCACTGCCTTCCCTCAGCTATTATGCTATTGAAATATTATTTATCTGAATAAGACATCTATAATTACTTCCTGTCAAATAGTAAATACCTTACTAAAAGGTCCATATTAGAACATAGAATTGCAAATGCGTATGTAGTTCACATTTTACATTCTTCTGAGTGCTAAGTAGTCTAGGCCTTAAGGTAACATTTAAACTCACTTTGGACACCTTGTAGTAGAAGCGTCATCTCGATTCTGTCTTCACTCTTAGTAGTAAATACAACTTAGTGGTGATGGAGGTAAGAGTTGCAAGCTTCGATATCCCAGAGTGTTTAAGAAAAGACTGTATTAGTGAAAAGCACATTTCCACATACACATGCCCACCTACATACATGCATGTACACACACACACCACTCCTGGAGGACAGTATAAAAACATCAATACAATTAAAATGGAAGGGCCTTGATATGAAGAAATTTTACCCATGACCTCAGACTATATAATATACAATATCATGAAAATGTTGCATTTTGAAAACATCTAGGACAGCACTATCCAATAGAAATATGTGAGTCACAAGCATAATGTTAAATTTTCTACAAACCTCTAAAAACAAAAAGAAATAGGTAAATTAACATTAATAATATAACTTATGTAACTCAATACATTCAACATATGATCAATGAAAGAAAAAACATTTGAAATCTGGTGTATATTTTACACTCCTAAAACAACTCAATCCAGACTATTCACATTTCAGGTGTTCAATAACCTGTAGTAGCCACTGGGTTTGGCAGGCAGATGTAGGTATAACAGGCAAAGCAGTATCGCTCCCTCACTTTTCATTCTGTTTCAGCTACCTGGGTCGGAGGAGGGTATATCAATGGCACAGCTGAAGCAGTTTATGTACCGGATTATGGCCTAGCTTGGGCTCAGGCACCAATTGGATATTCTCTTAGTCTGATTTTAGGTAAGTGAAAGTGCAAATCTCAGTGACTCACTCTGTAAAGCATAAAGAACGAGTATAAACAACAAGTGGAATAACAAGTCAAACGCTGTAAATAACCATTGTTAAAAAAAAAAAAAAAGAAAAAAGAAAAAGAAATATCCCCAGAGATTTCTAAGGACCTGTTACCAGAAATTGGTAAGTAGCAGAACACTAACGCTTAGATTATTTGATCTCTTGATTATGGAATATATTTTTAAAGTCTTTGATTCTGTGGCTATCAGCACAGTGAATTTCTTAACAAAATCATGTATTATTTCTCTCAAAACACATATGGATATATCATTAATAATGAATCAACTTGAAATGTACCTGTATTTCTTTTAGCAAGTCAAATGACTAAGAGGTCAAAAGTATTATATAACAGAAGGTACCTCATTTTTTGGCACTCAAAGGCTTTTATTGAATCTGCACTTATTCAAAACATCTAAATGCTATGTTGGGTGGTAGAAATGCATTAGACATTTAAGTGAGCAATGTGCTGGTTCATGTTTTTTAATTCACATACTTCAATATGGTCCACTTGTCCTTTGGACACATACAATGGTAAGTGTGCTAAATAATTTATATTAGGTTGCTAAACCTCGTATTTATAGTAGGTTGGTACTCTGTGCACATTGTATTTCAGACTGTTTCCTTAATCCATACAGGTGTTCTGAAAAATGCATTTCCCTTGAGAAATGTCAGCATAGTAAAAGACTATTATATTGCATGTTTTTAAAGAAAATTTCTCTGAAACACTTGTTTAATTTTTTAGGTGGTCTGTTCTTTGCAAAACCTATGCGTTCAAAGGGGTATGTGACCATGTTAGACCCATTTCAGCAAATCTATGGAAAACGCATGGGCGGACTCCTGTTTATTCCTGCCCTGATGGGAGAAATGTTCTGGGCTGCAGCAATTTTCTCTGCATTGGGTAAGGACCAACTAAGTTGATCTAGCTTCACTCTATAGTTAGCTAAACATCAGATATACAATTCTACTTTCTTCACCCTCGGCTCCTTTTATTAAAACCATATACTGAGCTGTATTTACATGCATCAAAGCTTAATGGAAATTCTGCATTTACTTGCAAGACGGTGGCACAGATTAAATGAAACCTCAACTATACTTTTTATACTTAAATTGGCTCATTAGAGCAATAACTGTGAATTATAATGATCAATTTGCTTTTATGAGTCATATATGATTTATAGCAAATCATAATGAATTAAGCACAGCTAAAAAGAGCAATTTAAAGGGTTCATGAGTCAGGGGTTAGTGAGAATACTAATATATATTTTTGGCGTAGAAGAAATTTAAATAAATGATTTATATCTTAATTTCTTCCAATAAGTGTTCTTTCTGTAAACTGAGACCTTTTAATTCCCATTGTTTTCCCTGTAATAACTGCCATGTTAATTGGTATAAACACAAATATAAAACTAAACTCCCAAAACAACAGTGTTGCATGCTATTCTAAAAGCACTTATATTTTTAGAAATGTTGACTCTTTAAATAAAATGTCTAGTTAAAAACATATATGAAACAGAGTCAGTTCCAGCAGTAAATAACATTCCTGGAGAAGTGAGATATCACCAACCCTCTACTGACAGAATAAGTAAATAACGTAAGTCTCACAGCAGAATTGCAACCTTGAAATATTTCAATAAACTGATATAAAGCTCAATGTTACGGTTTAGTAGTAGAAAAATTAAGTATGGCAGAATGTAACAAGAATTTCCCCTTCTGTTTAAATGTTTTCTTAATAACTTATATGAGAAGTCTTGCCCATGCCTGAGCATCTCCTCACCTCCAATCGAATCTTAGAAACACAGGCTTAGAGGTACCACATGGGGCCAGTTGAAAACTTTGGACCTGACTGAGGCTGTTGAGGCAGCTGGGAGATGGAAGCTCCCCGTAAATGTATGCACTGCCCCCTCTTCAGAGCATCTAATTTCATACTGCAGCTTACTCGGGTTTTTCTTGATTCCCAACTATAAAACACAGTGACTATTGTGGAAAGAAGAGTATTTGATAGTTATGAAATACAGTAAGAACTCAGTGGAAAATGCTTCACTTCCCTGGTGCCAGATAATAATATTCCACACCCACTGCTGCTCTTATATGCTAATGAAATTATGTGTAAAACTACACCTCGCTTTCCACCTGACTCTCGTTAGCCGAGTAGCAATGGGGGGTTGTTTGCCATTGTTTGTAACTCTAGGAAATTTTAAGAACAAACTACCTGCTGAGGTATCAAAAAAAGGAATGGGCTGAGTATGTAACGAAATATAAAACATTCACTCATTGAATAAAGATCAACTTGTATAATAGAGCCCTGAAGAAAGGGTAGAATTAACAAGCTAATGCTTCTAAAGTATTTTGGAAATATAAAATACAGTAATGAAACTGTGAACTTTGTTATAATTATTTTGTATATATGTGTGTCTATGTCTATGACCGTATTACAATATATGGTCAGTTTAAGAATGGGGATGCATTCTGAGAGATGCATCAGTAGCCAGTTTTAATGTGTGAACATCATACAGTGCACTTACATAAGCCGAGTTAGTAGCGGCCACTGTACAGACAGGCTACATGGCATAGTCAGTTGCTCTTAGGCTACAAACCTGTGCAACTTGTTACTGCACTGAATGCTATAGGCAATTGTAATGCAATAGCTATGATGTCCTTAAGCAATAGGAATTTTTCAGCTTCATTATGATTTTATGAGATTATATGTATTTGTGGTCCATCATTGATAGTAACATTATTATGTAATGCATGACTACATATGTGAAATACAGTATTGTCTGTATCCTTCTACATACTCCCATGAATACATATATCAAACAACATATATAATAATATTTCTGCTATTGCTTGAACTTTGTGCTCTGGTAGAGTGTGTGTGTGTGTGTGTGTGTGTGTGTGTGTATGTGTGTGTGTGTGTGAGTGTGTGTGTGTGTGTGAAGTACTTACTGGGTACTATGTACATTATTTGGGTAATGAATGCACTGAAAATCTAAACCACCACTATGCAGTATACCCAGGTAACATAATTGCACCTGTACTTTTTAAATTTACACAAATCAAAAGTAAAAGTTGGACTTAATTAAAATTTAGTGTTCATTACAAATAATTTTATATATTCAATAATATATAAGATCTGTTATCACCTTACTGTGAGTGTGCATATTTCACCATTGAAACATAGGAGAATCTTAAACTGTCTTCTTGGTAGAAATTGACATCTTACAACTTTTTTATTATTTTTTTTTAATTGTACTTTAGGAGTTTGTACATACAACCACATTGCCATGTATATACCTATGCAGGATTGTTGCAGAGGTACATACATGGCAATGTGGTTTGCTGCCTCCATCCCCCAGTGACCTACATCTGGCATTTCTCTCATGTTATTCCTCCCCAACCTCCCCACCCCCCTGCTATCCCTCCCTTGGCACCCCCCAACAGACCCTAGTGTGTGATGCTCTGCTTCCTGTGTCCATGTGTTCTCATTGTTCAACACTCACCTATGAGTGAGAACATGTGGTGTTTGATTTTCTGTTCTTGTGTCAGTTTGCTGAGAATGATGGTTTCCAGGTTCATCCCATATTCCTACAAAGGACACGAACTCGTTTTTTATGGCTGCATAGTATTCCATGGTGTATATGTGTCACATTTTCCTTGTCCAGCCTATCGTCGATGGGCATTTGGGTTGGTTCCAGGTCTTTGTTGTTGTAAACAGTGCTGCTATGAACATACGAGTGCATTTGTCTTTATAATAGAATGATTTATAATCCTTTGGATACATACCCAGTAATGGGACTGCTGGGTCAAATGGAATTTCTATTTCTAGGTCCTTGAGGAAGCGCCACACTGTCTTCCACAATGGTTGAAATAGTTTACACTCCCATCAACAGTGAAAAATCGTTCCTATTTCTCCACATCCTCTCCAGCATCTGTTGTCTCCAGATTTTTAATGATCACCATTTTAACTGGCATGAGATGGTATCTCAATGTGGTTTTGATTTGCATTTATCCAATAATCAGTGATGATGAGCATTTGTTCATATGTTTGTTGGCCTCATATATGTCTTCTTTTGAAAAGGGTTTATTCGTATCCTTCTCCCACTTTTGGATGGGTTTGTTTGTTTTTGTAAATCTGTTTTAGTTCTTTGTAGATTCTGGTTATTAGCCCTTTGTCAGATGGGTAGATTGCAAAAACTTTCTCCCATTATGTTGGTTGCTTGTTCACTCTAATGATTGTTTCTTTTGCTGTACAGAAGCTCTGAAGTTTAATTAGGTCCCGTTTGTCTATTTTAGCTTTTGTTGCTAATGCTTTTGGTGTTTTAGTCATGAAGTCCTTGTCTATGCCTATGTCCTGAGTGGTTTTGCTTAGGTTTTCTTCTAGGGACATCTTACAACTTTTTAAAGAAATATATATTTGTACTTCTAACAGCTCAAGTTCAGTGGATATTCATAACTTTACAGCATATTTATTTTATAACTTCATTATTAGACTAATATTTCCCAGCAAACCTCAAAGTATTACTTTGTTTTACTTACAATTGATTTAATTATTCAGAAAATATTTTAGAGAAAATTTTATCTCAATTTTGATAGTGATAATGGAGAGGTGATTGACTTCTCTAATATCTCTGAGTTACAGTTAAGTGACAGCATCTACTAGGACCCCAAATCTTTGATATTGTAGTCAAGTAATCTTTATTTCATAATTGAACTTTGCATAATTCATGATATATAGCATAGAAGTATTATTAAAGTAGAGAACTGCACCAAAAGAAGAATGACACTGTTTCAAGTAAAGTTTCAATTTGAAGTAAGTGATCTCAGGAAAAAAAAAAATGTTTTCAAATATCTATTAAACAATAATTTAGTCAGTTATCTAAAGTCACTCATAAGTAATTGATCTCTCTTCTTTGTTGTCATTTTCCAACTCCTTACTAGATTTTTCTTTTTAATAGATTTTTACTCCAGAAAATAACTTTATTTTATCACCATAGCAAAAGCACTGAAAAAGCTTTCTTGAAAAATATTTCTTACTGATATTTTAGATCAACTATCTTGTATTGATATAGTTCTTCTCCAAGGGGTTGTTTATACTATTAGCATGCTGACTGATGAAGGAGGGTAGTGTGTAAGACAGCTCAGCTAGCTGCAACTGATGATACATAAAATCACAGTATCCATTACATGTATGTATTTAATAATGTGATGTGTAAACTGTATAGTTTTGAGAACAATAGGGAAAGGACTAGTAAAGCAGCAAGTGAATTACAAACTGTCAGTCCAAGAATCAAAGTGGTCTAAACTGGTCATACCTCAATATGTTCAGTGGAAGTATATGGACCAAAAATCACAATAAACAATATTGTAAAGAGAAACATAAATTTGATTTCTAAGAGAAGTTTAAAATTTGATGATGAAAATTACTTAAAAATATGATATTCAAATCTAAGGCTGTTCAGTATATTGGCATCCTAGGAGCAGGACTGGTTTGTTCTACCAATTAAATAAAGTAAGAGTGAACTGTCACAAATTCAAGAGGGAGAGAATGATTAATAACATTTATCAATTTAATAATTTGTTCCTACAAATTTTTCTCAATTCTTTGGTGCCTTTACCATTCTTCAGCTGTCACAGGCTAGGAGGGGGCAGAGTGAATACAAAATAGCAAATGAGTATTAATTGTAAAATGTGGAAATGGGTGATCATGTTTCTCAGAAAGCCTTGTGTTTTTCATAGATATAACTAATATATTCCATATACAGTTATGTGTCATGTAATGATGTCTTGGACTGCATATATGACAGTGGTCCCATAAGATTATAATACCATATTTTTACTGTTACCTTTTCTATATTTAGATATGATGTTTAGATATTCAAAGTTACCATCATGTTACAGTTGCTTACAGTGTTTAGTACAGTAACAAGCTGTATGAGTTTGTAGCCTAACAGCAATATGTCATACCATGTAGCCTAGGTGTGTAGTAGGCATCAAGATTTGTGTGTGAGTACACACTGTGAGTTGTACAACAATAAAATTACCTAACGACACGTTTCTCAGAGCACATCCCTATTGTTAAGCAACACATGGCTGTATTTGATTAAGTCAGAGTTCCAGAGAGTGAAATTATTTTGAGTTCTTATAATGTAATTAAATTTCTCAGTAATTCAGGGCCTTCCATAACCGTACCATGGATCTGTGTGTCTGCCACATAAGTAAGTTAGCAAAGCAGTAATTTCAGAAAGCAAAAGTATGACTCTCACTGACTTTATTAAGATACAAATTTCAATATAAAAATTAACTTTAGGCCGGGCGCGGTGGCTCAAGCCTGTAATCCCAGCACTTTGGGAGGCCGAGGCGGGCGGATCATAAGGTCAAGAGATCGAGACCATCCTGGTCAACATGGTGAAACTCCGTCTCTACTAAAAACTACAAAAAATTAGCTGGGCATGGTGGCACGTGCCTGTAATCCCAGCTGCTCAGGAGGCTGAGGCAGGAGAATTGCCTGAACCCAGGAGGCGGAGGTTGCGGTGAGC
>NW_016107446.1:3303405-3325956 GCF_001604975.1 Cebus imitator
CCCAGGGAATGAACCTATTATTGATGTTATATGTGATTTCTCATTGCTTTGTATGAGACTAGAACTTAAAACCCACGGGTGCATAAATCAAGTATGCAAATATGTTAGAATATCTTTTCTGCCACAAAATGTAGCCAAATTGATAAGGAATGAAGTTCTATTGTTTACTAGTTAAGGCCTTATTGAATTGGCTGAAAAAAGGACTAAATAACGTTGTTTTCCAAATTTTAATTGCTCTATGAGCATACACAAATAATCAACTTACCCTTTAAACCATCTTCTTTTTTCAAATTCTCTAACATTATTGATTTTATCATCACTCTTGGAGCTCCAAAACTGTAAACTTGAGGTTTCTCTGTTCATTTTCCCTCTCTGGCCTCTCTCCTTCCTGTAATGTAAGGGTTGTTGACTCGCTCTTCATACTCCTTTTCAGTACTGATATTCTTTCATTCCCAGTGTCACTGCTATACTTTGGGCCTTCAAATAGGTGGAATCGAAATCACTGACCACTGTCTCTGACTCCTTCTTTTTGCTAACCTCACTGTTGATGTCTATGTTATTAAATTTCAGAAGAAATTCCACAGAAATCTTATTAAGACTCAGAAGAAATTGTCTAGCTTCCAGTTGCCTGCAAAACAAAATACAAATTCTTTAGCTTGCAGTTCTTCTCCACACAACCATCTTCATTTCTTCAATTTCCCCAAGCTACTCCCATGCCAGTAAAACCTGTCACCAGCAGAAGTGGGTGAGAGTGTACACACACACACACACACACACACACACACACACACACAATATATTCTCCTACTCTTTGCCTTGCTTCATCTAAACATCTCTTCCTTCAATTCTTTATTCTTCTTTAGTATTGGGCCCATCCTTGAAGGCTTATATTTCATCCATATATTTCTCAATGAAATATTTTCTTATTATTTTAATGAATGGATATGTTTCCCTTAATGAATGGATCTTTGCCTAATTCACAGAAGACACAAAAGTGTGTGTGTATGTGTGTATATACACACATATATACATGCACACACTTCAGAAGTGTGTGTATATATGTGTATCTATATATACACACACTTTTATATGGATATATATTTCAAATATAATTTTTTAATTTTTTATTGTATTTAATTATTATTATTTGTAGAGACCAGGTCTCACTATATTGCCCAGGCTGGTCTTGAACTCCTGGACTCAAGCAATCCTCCCACTAGCCACCCAAAGTGCTAGGATTATAGGCATGAACCACTATGCCAGGCCATTTTTTTTTTTTCTGAGACAGGGTCTGGCTATCACCCAGGCTGGGGTGCAGTGACTCCATTACTGCTCACTGCATCCTCTGCCTCTCAGGCTCAAGCAATCCTCCCACCTCAGCCTCCCAAATAGCTGGGACTACAGGTGTACACCACCACATCTGGCTGATTTTTATATTTTTTGTAGAGATGGGGTTTCACTAAGTTGCCAAGTCTGGTTTAGAACTTCTGAGCTCAAGCAATCCACCCACCCTGGGGCTCCCAAAGTGCTGAAATTATAGGCGTGAGCTACTGTGCCTGGCCCTTATTTATTTTTTTGAAATACAATTCTTTTTTTTTTTTTTTTTTTGAGATGGAGTCTTCCTCTGTCACCCAGGCTGGAGTGCAGTGTCTAATCTCGGCTCACTGCAACCTCCACCTTCAGGGTTCAAGCAATTCTCCTGCCCGCAGCCTCCCAAGCAGCTGGGAAATACAATTCTTTATTAGAACTCAAGTTTGTGTTATCCAACATTTAACAGAAGAGGAAAACAAAAACAATCCACACCCCCTGCCCTCTTCCACTTCTGGGGCTGAAGTAAGGGGTTTCCGCTTTACATACACACACACAAACGCATACACAAGGGGATATACATATATATCTGTATATATCTCAATAGCTACCTATTTACCTATGTGTGTGAGTGTGTGTGTGTGTGTGTGTATTGATAGACAGATACAGACAGACAAACAGACAGACAGAGATAGATGGTTGAGAGAGAGTGTGCACGTGAAAGAGATTGGCAGACATTTCAAATATAATATTTTCTTCCTAGAGATTTCTGGTGGCTGCAGCTATAGTTTTATGACATGGTATAATTAAGCACAGAAATAGTCAATGTGTTATTTTAATTTATCTAAATTCGTATTTTATGATGCCCAACAAAAAACAGAGAACATGATTTCCGGTCCTTCTCTGTCTGAACTAGAGGAACTACTGAGCTGTGCAGTGTGTGAGGTGCATAAATCTTGCATATGTCAGACAGTTGAAAACCACGGCCTAGGTGTGCAGTGTCACTTTCTGTTGCAGTGGATCAGCGTCCCCTTTGCACTGTCACATCCTGCAGTCGCAGACATTGGGTTTACTGCTGTGCATGCCAAATACCAGAAGCCGTGGCTGGGAACTGTTGACTCATCTGAAGTATACACTTGGCTTGATAGTTTTCTGTTGTTGGTAAGTAATGCTCTTACCTGAAGAATGTGATCTAATCGTTCCTAAATTAAATTTATTTTCAAGATTTTCGTATTCATAGTGAAAAATGTGCTTGTGTGCTCATGGATATTTCCAAATTGAAGACTCTCTATTGGGAGGGTGGAGCCAGGGCCTGACTGTGGTGGCTGACAGTGTCAGGGTGGAGAACAAACGAGGCCCTAACACAACAGGATGAGGTGTTCTGTGTGGTGTGTCCTCATTTCTGTTGTGATGTAAGTCCAGGAATAACATGCCCTACCCAGGACTTTCCCCAGCTGGAAGGCAAAACCATGTGAAAGCTTTGTATTAAGGCATGAAACCCAACTTAAGAAGTAAGTCTCTCATTCACTCTTGAATTACAGAGTAAGTGAATTAGTAGTGCTAGAGGCCCTAAGTCAGGTGGGTTGGAAAGGGAGGCGTCACCCAGGAAAGACGCCAAGAGGGAAGCCCTCAGGAGCCAGAAGAAGCTGGAAAACAGGCAGAACCCTTGGGCAAAGGTACAGGCACTTTGAGAAGGACTCTGAAAAGATAATGGCTGACCCCCTTGAGGCAAGAGGGAACAACTAGAACTGACCAGATTTTATGACTGTGCTAATTAGAGGAATTAGGTCTGAAAAAACACAATGTATTTGATTTCAACATAATAAATAGATTATGGCAGAGTGTGATGGCTCACCCCGGTAATCTCATCCCTTTGGGAGTCTGAGGTGGGAGGCTCACTTGATGCCAGGAGTTTGAGACAAGCCTGGACAACACAGCAGGACCCCATCTCTACAAAAATTCATCTCTTAGAAAAAGAAATACATTACTTTTCATAATAAACTTAAAAGGAAATTGGTTATTTTTGTTTTCTCTGTAGAGGATTGGCAATATTGTATAACTTTGTGATCACGGCATATGGCTGAATTTTGGCATTACCTCAACACTCAAAGTAACTATGTCTTTTCCGCTCAACATTTTTCTAGTAAAGGGCAGGAAAATGTGGGGAAAATATATGCTTCCAGCCATGGATTGGAGGGCTTCTTTGCCTAAGGATTGTTAAGAAATCCCTTGGCTCTCATTTTTCTGGAATGGCTTAAAATTATGAACTGACGAAGTAAGAGTACATATGTATATGTAACTATACCTGCACAGTAGAGGTGCTCATGGTTACATCATAGAGATGATGAGACTTAGAGCAATTAAGCAGTTTGTCAATCATCACACCATTGTCTGAGTTAGGGATTAAAATAGAACATTAAGACCTCACAGTCCTTTCCCCTATACCACACTTTGGTCTTCAGACTACTCATCTTTAAAATAAGACATTATATAACATGATTGCTAAATTTCTTCCAGCTCTAAAAAATTATTTGACTTAGTTATATTCATGATTCAATTGTAAGACAAGTTAAAATGAAATAATGGATGTTGAATAAATGAATGTACTATAGAAATCAGACTTGAGATGGTACATCAATGGTCTTGATCTTCCAGTTTTCTCTTCTACGTCCCCTACCTGAAGATGACTTGTCAAGTCCTGCTAATGATACTGTCAGTGTAACTCCACTTGGTCACACTTGCAACCTGCCCACAGTCCCCATATTAGCTCTCTATTAGGTAGACTGCATTCCTTACCTGGTCTGCTATGATAACCCCTGCTAGTCTCCCTGATGGCAGCCTGCCCACCTCTTACTCCCCCATCCTCACTTTCCATATTGCCACCTGCCTTAGTCAGTTTGGGCTGTTGTCACAATTTACCATAGACTGGGTAACGTATAAACAGCAGAATATAATTTTTATAACTCTGGAGCCTGGAAATCTGAGACCAGGAAGCCAGCATGGTGAGGTTCTAAAGATGGCAGTATTCCAGGTTGCAAATTGTCCACTTCTTTTTGAGCCCTCAGATGGTGGAAAGAGGGTGAGAGAGCTCTCTGGCCTCTTTTTAAAAGGGTACTAATCCCATAATAAGGGTTCTATCTTCCTGACCTGATTATCTCCCAAAGGGCCTACCTCTGAATACCATCACATTGGGATTAGAGTTTCAACATGTGAATTTTAGCAGGACAAACATTAAGTTCATTGCATCATGAGAGCCTCTGTTTGTAGACAAAGTCAGGCCTCACCTTACATAAAAATTTCTGATGACCTAAATGTCCAGGGTGATGAGTATGTGATTTATGATGTATCAATCAATATAAGTTACTGACATGAAAGAGGTTAATGATACATTCATAAAACAGGTCATAAAAAGAAAGGAAAATGTTGTGGAAGAATATAGACTTGAGAAATGGGGTTATGAATTTTAGAAATTTTTCCTTACTTTTGAACATACATGGCGTTTTTAAGAAGGAGATTGTTCTGATATCTACGTAGCAGACACTCTGCTTGGCCCAGGTGAGATCGTGATAAGACAGACGTCTCCAGGACCCAGAACCCAGTGGGAGAGATAGGCAATTAATGAAACCTCAATACACTGTGCTATGACAGGCTCATTCATCAATTCATTCATTCATGTAACCAATATTTATTGAATATTGACATTATGCCAGGAAGAGAAGTAACAGTAATCTAGCTAAAAGTACGTTTCCAGCTTCTCCTCCAACCACTCCCTCACACACTGACCTCTCATCATACCAAATACCCAGTGGTCTCAGCTGCCTGGTTGCTGTTGTTGTTTTCCTTTTTTCTGTTAGTTTCTCTCTCAGGCACTCTCTTCTCTCTCCATCTCCACCTGGAAAATGCTCTCAAAGTTGATGGACAATCTGCACGTCATTTCTGCAGGTTTTCCTGTTAACATGCAGCTACCCTTTCTTTCTTCTTACCACCTCTTTCTCATCTCAAATAATTAATGGTTTCTCATTTTAATTCCCATACAGACCTCTTTATATCATGCAGCAAATTGCATTATAGTTTAAATATTTTTATTATATATGCTCAATAAGAAATTAAAGCACATTCCAATATAGGTGTGTGTATCTATCAGTTGCTTATCTATTCTGTAGTAATGTATGACATAAATCATTTAATAAAAGCAACCATACAATATTTAGGTACAAAGTAAATGAGCATACACAGAAGTTCTAGTATTTTATTTGATGCCGGCTGTATTGCCTTGAGCACTCTGCAATGCTCACTTTGGAAAACACCACATACATTGACTCTCCCAGTAGAAGGCAAGTTCCAGGAAAAGAACCATGTCTTATTCATGTTTGTGCTCTTACAGTCATTATATTGCCTGGCACATAATTAGAGTGTATAAATATTTTGGGGTTGCATTGATTCAGATTAAATGTCATACTTTCAAAATCTTAATTATTTTTGAGAACATTTTATGATGGTTAGAACCACCAGATGAGAGCAAATTGAAGGCTTCTAGGGTAGTTTAAATGCAGTTCAAAATAGGTAAATTAATGAAAAGAAATAATTGCTCCATGTAATTATAGAGAAAAAGAACTTCAGGAATAATTGGAAGTCGATGATAACATTGTCTTAGTTTAATTGGGTAACAAAGCATCATAAACTGAGTGGCTTATAAACAACACAAATTTATTTTTCACATTTTTGATGGCTGGGAAGTCCAAGATCAAGATGCTGGCAAATTCAATGCCTGGTGAGGATTCACATCCTCATAGAAGGCACCTTCCTGCTGCCTCCTCACATGGTGGAAGGAAAAAGAAAACTTCTTTAGTTCTTTTTTATAAGGAATCCACCCTTATGGGCTAATAATCTCCCAAAGTTGTCAACTTGATACCTAATAGCATAACCTTGGGGATCAAAATTTCAATGTGTGAATTTGGGGGGAACATAAACATCAGACCATAGCAAAGGAATTGATATTTGTGGTTACATGCCACATTTTTTAAATACTACTAAGTTGTCCTTTTGACTATTGTAAATGTGATTGCAATAAACCTCTTTTTTTAAAAAAAAATGGAATACATGTTTGCCTCTAGTTCACCTTCGATCCTTGTGTTTCTCACACAGATGCTGGGTGGAATCCCATGGCAAGCATACTTCCAGAGGGTCCTCTCTTCATCCTCAGCCACCTATGCTCAAGTGCTGTCCTTCCTGGCAGCTTTCGGGTGCCTGGTGATGGCTCTCCCAGCCATACTCATTGGAGCCATTGGAGCATCAACAGGTAAATCTCCTGCAGCTTCACTGCATGTGCCAGTTAATTTACCAGTCCCCACCCAGACACCCTTCCGTCTCACTTCCCTCTTACCTCCACATAGTGAATTCCTTCTCATCACATTCATATATATTTAGTTTTCTTATAGCATTCAGCAAATTGTATTATAGTTCAGCAGTCTCCAATTTTTTTTTTTTTTTTTGTAGATATGGGGTTTTATCATCTTGGTCAGGCTGGTCTTGAACTCTTGACCTCAGGTGATCCACCCACCTCAGGCTCCCAAGTGCTAGGATTACAGGCAAAAGCCACTGCTCCCAGCCCCAATTTTTTTTGATTTCTCACTCCGCTATGAAACGTTGGTGAGCACACCCTCCTCCCAGTTTTGGTCTATTTATCCACTGTTTATATGCACCCCTGTCAGCAGTGGATCTCAACAAAGGTGCATGCTGACATCAACTGGAGAATGGTGGGGGGATCTTTTAAAAACATCAATATCTGGCCTACTTCACAGGAATTTTATTTTAATAACAGAAGATAGAGACAGACACTAGTGTTCTTTTAAAATCCCTAGGTAAGTTGAAAGCTAGAGAGTCACAGGCTTAGAGAAGTTTACCTGTCATCCTCATGACCTCCATAAAGATTACTTTGAACTTGAGATTTCTGCTTTACATTTTTAGTAGTTTTTACTTAGGAGTTTTCTTTCTTGAAGAAATCAATGAATAAATGTTTAGTTCAAGACAAACTAAGAAACTAAATCACGTACAGAGTAACTTACCCAAAATTGGTTGTAAAGAAAGAACATTACAAAATATTTATCTTCCTGTTAGCCTCTATGTAGAACATGTTCAAAAGCTAACCTTTAATTTAATTAAATATATTAATTACTCCTGATCATTATGTTCCTGTGCTGTAACTTTTAAGAACACTCAGTGAAAATATATCATGTTAACCCAAATTCAAAGGCATCTTCTAGGTAGAGGTAATAAAATAGATTAAAGTTCATCTTTTGCCCTGTTGTATTTTGTGAAGGTAATCCAGGGTTATGTTCCTATGGCAACTTTGACTTTCAATTAGTTGAGTCATTTATTGGATTGTTTAACTTTTAGGAGAGCAATCCTGATTCATAGTGCACACTCTCCATTCCAGTTGTTCATCCATGAGACAAACACTTCAAAAGATGTAAAGATGACTGACAAAGGTGGTATGTAGTGTTTGTCTTTGAAAAAAAATAAGGCAGTATTTCTCTCACAAGCAAAAAACATCTGTGTGTGTGTGTGTGTGTGTGTGTGTGTGTGTGTGTGTGTGTGTTTATTTTAGGAACACAGGCTAACAGAAACAGCATTAAGCCTATTTTTTATTGGATTAGATACACATTCTTGTTTGTTATTTCTGTTATCATAGCATCTCGGTTAAGGCCATAAAGTTGCCTGCATGTAAGCATAGCTTTGGTGCCAATTGTAATAAAACATAAGGGAAGAAAAAGTGGTAGGATCCAAAGAAAACATTTCCTAATTGGTCCTATGATCATGATATTAAAGAAGTTCAGCAAGTAAAAAGCCAACAACGCTAATGTACATTTAAGGATTCCATTGCTGTTCAACACGTGCTACAACTAACCAGTAAAGAAGCTATGTATTCAAAGGTAAACCTATGTTTCAAGTCTTCTTACCCTACCCACATCCAAAACTTCCTCAAAATTTCAGCCGCATGACTGTACTTTTTATTCAATAAAAAGGGACTGTTCTTAACCTAGTGAAATTCTATGCAATATGGAAATAGTTGGGAGGAAATTAATGCTGAGGCAGCTTCAAAACCAAGTTTATATACAGAAAGATGATGGCTGAGAATAGCCCCACTGTTGTCTTTCTTCATTTACACATGGATAACTGAGCCTTAAAGAAGAAACAGTGAGTGTCCCACCACATTTCCAAGTGGTTGAAGGAATATTCTAGAATTCTGTTTATGAGCATTTGTTTTCTATGATTCTATACAATGCAACATCATCATTGCAGAAAAGAAATACATATCTTAACTCTAGTGTCTGTGCAGCCATTATGAATAAGACTAATTATAAAACCAAGAGCCTTTAGAAACAAGGAGATATAAGACATTTCCACTTGACTAGCACGTGGACTTCACACCTAAGCAAACTAATGTTCATGATTCTGAGTTTATTTCAAAACAACCTAGTAAATAAAATGACCCTAGATAGATAAAGAACATTTGGCTCCTTGGTTGTTGTAATGGTTGTTGATTCTGTTCAACAGACTGGAACCAGACTGCATATGGGCCTCCAGATCCCAAGACTAACGAAGAGGCAGACATGATTTTACCAATTGTTCTGCAGTATCTCTGCCCTGTGTATATTTCTTTCTTTGGTCTTGGGGCAGTGTCTGCTGCTGTTATGTCATCAGCAGATTCTTCCATCTTGTCAGCAAGTTCAATGTTTGCACGGAACATCTACCAGCTTTCCTTCAGGCAAAATGTAAGAATTTTCTTTCAACCTGTAATTGACTAGCATTGCTCTTGCTGCTCCTGGTGTTATATTTGTTGTATATACAGTGTTATGTATTAATTTTCTACATCAAATCTGACTGTACTTTGATTAAGCATATGAGATTCAATAACGAAGTATACTTATGCTGAATGGATGCTATCAATACATGACATTACTCATGTCAAAACTGAAGGAAAAATATCGATATAATTATTTCCCAAGAGGTACAATCATAGGGCTATCATTTAACCTTCTTGTCTTTCTGATGAAAGAGTAATGAGACCTAAACAATCCAGCAAAACTATTAGTATAAGTAAATTCTTTATGACGCTGGAGAAGCTTGGTAGAAGCAGGGCATGGCAAGTTGTTTGACACATATTTGTGTATTTGACACGTATTTCTGAACTGTTTTATATTTGCCCTCCCAAGTCCACCTTTGCAGGAAAACATCCTCTCAATTAGATTTTCCTTATTGAATCAAAGTGGTTGCAAAACAGCAAGCTTCTTGTTTGATTAAAGCTTTGCCTCTCTCTAGGTTTTGGTTGACAAAACAATCCCAGTGTTTTTGCTTCTGTTTTTGTTTTGTTTTGATTTGATTGAATTTTTGTTTTGTTTTGTTTTGTTTTGTTTTGTTTTGTTTTGTTTTCAATTTAACCAAGGAACTCCTTGGACAAGGCATTTTCTTTCTTTCTTTCTTTCTTTTTTTAATTTTACTTAAAGTTCCAGGATTCATGTGCAGAATGTGCAGGTTTGTTATGTATATAACACACATATAAGTATATGTGTGCCATGGTTGTTTGCTGCACCTATTGACACACCCTCCAAGTTTTCTCTCCCTGCACCCACCAGTGCCCCCTAACAGACCGTGGGTGTGTCATTCCCTCCCTGTGTCCATGTGTTCTCATTGTTCAACTCCCACTTACGAGTAAGAACATTGGTGTTTGGCTTTCAGTTCCTGTGCTAGTTTGCTGAGGATGATGGCCTCTAGCTTCATCCATGTCCCTGCAAAGGACATAATCTCATTCCTTTTTATGGCCACATAGTATCCCATGGTATATATGTGCCACATTTTCTTTATCCAGTTTATCATTGATGGGCATTTGGGTTGGTTCCCTGAGTTTGCTATTGTAAATAGTGCTGCAATAAACATATGTGTGCCTGTGTCTTTTCAAGAGCATGAGAAGGTAGTTAGTTAGCCTTAAGGATAATAGCACTTCTACAAAGAGATAAAGTAAGGATAGCCTATGCTCTGTCAATGCCACATAAGAACTGTTCCCTAATATGAATCCTCCCTTGCTTTATTATCCTTCTCTGACACCATGTTAGCTCATCCTACCTTTCCTCCTATGCATTCAGGAAAAGGTTCAGGTAGCCTATGTGTCATGCATCTGGTTCACAGAAACCCCTTCCAAAAGTCCACCCAGGAAGCCACCTTGATTTTTTGCTTTTGGTACTGTAGCTGATGTTAGGTTTTCCCATAGATTAAGCCATTTGAACCCAGGGAATTCTTTAGACCAATTTTGAAGCACAAAATGTGTCTCATTCTTTGTCTAAATGAGCCAAGACACTGTGCAAAAAGTTGACACTGTGGCAATTTCTTACAGGCTTCAGACAAGGAAATCGTTTGGGTCATGCGAATCACAGTGTTTGTGTTTGGAGCATCTGCAACAGCCATGGCTTTGTTGACAAAGACTGTGTATGGGCTCTGGTACCTCAGTTCCGACCTTGTTTACATCATCATCTTCCCCCAGCTGCTCTGTGTACTCTTTGTTAAGGGAACCAACACCTATGGGGCCGTGGCAGGTTATGTTTCTGGCCTCTTCCTGAGAATAACTGGAGGGGAGCCATACCTGTATCTTCAGCCCTTGATCTTTTACCCTGGCTATTACCTGGATAATAATGGTATATATAATCAGAAATTTCCATTTAAAACACTTTCCATGGTTACTTCATTCCTAGCCAACATTTGCATCTCTTATCTAGCCAAATACCTATTTGAAAGTGGAACCTTCCCACCTAAATTAGATGTATTTGATGCTGTTGTTGCAAGACATAGTGAAGAAAACATGGATAAGACAATTCTTGTCAAAAATGAAAATATTAAATTAGATGAACTTGCACCTGTGAAGCCGCGGCAGAGCATGACTCTCAGCTCAACTTTCACCAATAAAGAAGCCTTCCTTGATGTCGATTCCAGTCCAGAAGGTTCTGGGACTGAAGATAATTTACAATGACCTCATCTAAATAAAATACTGCTTTTGCAAACAAAGCACTATAATAGGGTAGTCCTGGAGAGATGATTTGCATAATACAAAAATAACCTAACAAATAATGTTCAGGAGGATAAAAATTCATATTAAGTGCAATTGCACAAATACAAGCCAAGCTAGCAGGAAGCACCTATGAAAGCAACAACTTTCTTTCTCATCCATAATAGAGTTGATTTTGATGCTAGACAGTTTTGCTAGGTATAAAAAATAAACAAAGCCCCACTTAGAGAAAAGACAGCCAAGCAGAGTATTTATATTTATTACAAAAAAGGAAAGTAGATATGAAAGAGCCTAAGGAAAAGGAAATTGGATAGTTTTGACACAAACTTTGCGTTAACACACTGATGAGTCCAGTTTAATTATAGCATTGAAGCTATGAGAATAACTTCAGTCACC
This sequence comes from Cebus imitator, assembly GCF_001604975.1. Lineage (NCBI taxonomy): Eukaryota > Metazoa > Chordata > Mammalia > Primates > Cebidae > Cebus > Cebus imitator. The sequence goes on from NW_016107446.1 coordinate 3,315,167, forward strand.
CCCTTGAATGGTGCAATGAATTAACCAGCTGATTTTTCTTAGTGTGATGATTAATCCTTTCTTTCATGTTCTGAGCTATAACATTTGCTGAATATGCAGTTTGTTATTCTTTTAGTAATGGCATGTAATATTCTGAGCACTGGCAAAGCAAACACAAAAAATATTGTATACTGGCATTTATTTATGTGCAAGATGATAGGAAGATAGAATCCACCTTTGTAGAGGAGCACTGGGCTGATTTGTATGTTTCCATAGCTACTATATGCATAAACAAGAGTACCTGAAGGATTATTAGCCGATGTTAAAGCAATAAGTTCATTAAGCAGAAAGTAATAGGAAGAACAGTATATTTTTATCTTCATCTGAAGCATATAAAGTTTTGTCCCATGATAAAATAAGTAATATGTAAACTAGTATGTAAGTTAATATTGAAAGTGAAATTGAGCCTTATGTAAGGAGAGGTAGCTGCACAGCATCAGTTATGGTTAATAAGAGGCACACTGCTAAATTAACATACATTTTATTGAATACTTATTATGGGAAGCCCCCACAACACTTTCTGATAGTGGTGAAATGAGAAAAAACAAACTCTACTAATTTTTACATATTCATTGATAGGAAGGATTCAGTGTTAAGGGATCTACTCTTTGGCATTTTTTCATATTAGCCAGTCTTAGAGACTAGACAAAAAATTACTACAAAAAGTACATAGTCAATTTAAAATGCAGAAGAAAGCAGAAAATAAAATAAGTCTTAAAGGAAACAAGCCATTAAATATTTGATGTCTATATAAAGTTCATGAGATTGATCATTAAATAATGTTTGCTCCTTTTCTGGTGTTACACACACACACACACACACACACACACACACACACTCATACACACACATGAGTGTGTGGGTGTAATGGTTTGTGTCCATTTCAAGTGTTTTCACACCAGTCACACATTATAGAAATAATTAGAGCCATGTCTAAAACAGCAGAGTGAAGCGATGAACTGAAAACTGATCAGGCAATCTGATCCAAGAAAGTCAGTCTGAATTATTGAAACTAAAGAACTTTTTTCAAAAATATTTCTTTTTTGCAAATCATGAACAAAATAAACTAAGTGTTCAGCATTAAGAATAAAAGTTGTATCTTGACCCTAGAATTTCTTTTATAAGATTTAATTGTAATTGTTTCAAAGCATCAAGTAGTACATCTTTATCATTAAACATGAATTTAATGTCTAAGATCATTTTTAAAATATTTTAAAATCATTTTAAAATTAAATAATTTTACATGTTGTCTCATATTTTCAGTGCTTTTTCAAAATTTAATGGCAAATATTACACTGCATTCAAAATATTCACTGAATACCATATATATCTAAATGAAAAGAGAATTACTTTTACTCATCTATTTTCTCAAAATATATTCAGTACACTATGGAGTACATGGAAGGAGCGTATTTTTGGAACCAGTAAGTATGGGAGTGCATGATTCTCAGATATTAATTGAGAAAAGAGAAATGGGCAGGAAATTCATTAAAGAAAAACTGCAGAGATTAAAACATTTAACACCTAAAAGTAATTAATAGCTGGAGGGAGACCACGATTCCCAGCAAACATATTCCAGATGCACCATGCTCCTCAGCATGCTACCTGAACACGGACTTTTATCCATCCTGTCACCCTGAGCATCTGTCTTAACCTGCTAAGGCACAGGCTTCCACCATGTGCATCAGGAAACACCTCACTCATAATGTCATAGAATGCAACAGGGAAGCATAGTCTCTCTACAGGTATCTTTACATTGTACCATTCTGTTGGGCAACAATTGTCCCATCAGCCACATTTAAGTCCAGTGGGGGAAAAAAAGATTAACAGTAAAAATGTTTTCCATTTAATTCAATTTCTAACAATAGACAGATACGGGGGCAAATGTTTGCCCTGTTCAAAATATTGAAACTAGATAATTTCAATAATATCAGCCTATGAATAATATTATATTGTTTTGAACCCATTATTCCTCATCTACTTTCGAAGTAGATATATAAAAACTAGTTTTTTATTAATCCCCTAATGTGCTAAATATTAGCAAGATGATTTTTAAGTACAAAAAAATTTAAAGAACACAAGAAAGGAAACAACAATCACAAGATCTTCACTTATCATATTTGTGCATAAATTTCCCCCCAATTTCCAAGACAGTTATATCACAAGGCTGTGAAATAATGTGGAAGAGTAAACTTTGTACCCATCATTTGCTCTGTTTTGACATAATGAGTAATGCAGACATTTATGTATTCTTCCAGCTTCAGTCAATAGACTTGATTTTCAAAATCTGCCCTCAAATGAAACTAAAATAAACAAAACATTTAGACACTGGCTATATTAACCTTAGAAGGCAATATATGTGGATAAAACATAGAATAAAACATACATTTTATTTTCATACTTTTGATATGATTGTTACATATTTCTTGGGTAATTTAAATACTTCTGTTTCCCACACATATTCAAAACAGCAAGCTTGTAGCTGGACTGCAACATCAACAACAAGTTGTTTCACGCAGTATCAAAGTACAAATTCATTGCTACACTTACAAGTAATGAATTTTATGTGAATATGAAATGAATATATGCTTGAAATAAGTGAATCTAATATAATGGCTATTCCTCTTTTCCTCTTTTTATTTGGAAATAATTAGCATTATATTTTAACATAAATTATGATTTTTTTCTGTTTTAGCCTTCATGTAAATTTACACTGGTATGATGTACAACTCATTGTAAGTTTGCCACTTGATAGATGCATATAATAATTCCAGAACATATATTTTTGTCTGTCAAAATATTATATAAATTTATGCTTAAAATAAGTAGATTTACAACTGTGTAAATGTTTTAAATGTAATGATATTAAATTGTACTGGTCAATTTAGGATATTGTTGTCTAAATTTGGCTTTTTGGGGTCCTCTCTTAAACTAAATATATATGGTGCTTCAAGACAATTATGCAATGAAATCAAAATAAGCTGTCTCATTACTGGAGGATATGCAAATGCTAAGTGGAAATGCTGTACTACATGTAAGTCTCGGGGCAATATATATCATATCTCAAAAACAAATTTAAATTGTTTTCTTGGAAAAGACATTCTACCATTGTACACAGCTCTTTTGTAAATCAAAGAAATCAATAGAATGATATCCATTAAGAGTCTCATGCACTACTGACTGAGCCAGCCAGGCGACTCCAATTATACTCACTCCAATCCCATAAAGAATATCTCCATTTTTCAAACCAAACAGCTGCCTAACAGTTGTTACATGAAGTCAATCACTAAGAGACAAACTGGCTGCCACTGTGCTCCAACTATGTACTCCGTGTCTCTCATCTTATTCTCTCAAGGTGTCTTTAAATATGTAGTTGTATATACTCTCAGAAGAACTTTGGCCTTTCATGCCTTAATTATAATAACCAATAATGCCTTTGGAAGTATACAGGACAGAAGGGCCTAGAATGAGTGCAGGGATGACTCAAGGAAAGAATAAGTAGGTATGTCGTCGAGTTGTCTGCCGTGGGGACACACTTCTGAAGATTATACATTTTTGTTTTATCACAAATCTATAGTGTGGGGGAATTATTAAGAACCAGAAAAGAGACTGTATCAGAATACAATATTGGGCCTCTAGACGTTATCTTCATTTTACCCATTGTATCTGGAGAGCTTAAATTTGATCATTAGCTTTCTTCTCAGACAGACATTCTTGAGAGAGATCCAGGGAGCTATGGGATAATGATAATTATTATTTCTACAATTTTTATACCATCACCTAATGAAACATTCCAAAACAGTAAAAACAGCCATTGTATCTTATTTAAATTCTCTAAAGTCAGAGAATTTGTGGTGATCCCACTTTTATTTTTGGTTGGAAAACTATAGTTATTTATTTAAAAGAGGTACTGCATTATGTATTTTGGAGCCAAACTGCTGTGTTGATTTATCAGTTTGTCATATAAAGACAGTTAAAAAGCATACAACAAGTAAGGCTAAAAACCTAATGATAGAATTTGGAGCAGTAGGTATTATTGAAAAAAGTAATTGAAAGCCTCTGGTAGTGCAGTGCCACATGTGAAGCTGAAGAGAACACTGTAGTTTCCATGTCTATAAAATGTACAATAGCTGAATGAGCAGTTGCTTAAAACCATGACTAACACTATGAAATTCTAGAAAATAAAAATGAAAACCCCAGGTCATTGCAGAAGTTTCCCCTTCTTAAATTGAACTCTTCCCTCCCTTTTCCTCAGCATTGAAGGCATTTGGCAAGTGTTAGCACCTAAAAACAAAGAACAGGCATCTTGTTTTCTCCTCCCCACTTTAAAGCCCAAAATTCTGAGGTCCTGAGTGGCTGACTGAAGGGTCTCAGAATCATCTGGAGACCTTGTGACTCACAAAGCCCTGAAGGATGCAGAAGGATGGTGCCAGGAATCACATTCTCTTTCCTTGGGGCCTGAAAATGGATGGAGCTGGGAGAATTATTGAAACACTTTGAATCTATTTTATTTTAGTAAGGCTTCTTATTGAAACAATCTTTAACATCTTTTGTATCTCTAAATTTTCAACTATGACCTTATTAGGAAACCTACTTGGGGATTGTAGCATAGCTTGGTAGGCAGTAGCTGAGAGAGAGTGGGACCACAGAACAAGACACACACGGCTTCACACAGCAGCTCAGCATCAGATTGAGGGACACAAGAGTTGTATGGTCTTAGCCAAGTCCCTTAACCTCTGTGAGCCTCAGTTTCCCAGATGTAGATGGTATTTACTTGTTATTAGTAAATTATATGATGCACACAAGCTTACCTGAAACCATAACTATAACTTTCCAACTAGGAAACCATGACAACATTTATCTAGCTTTTGGGAAATCATTTTGACTTGGAATCTTGTATTCAACTAGTTATCGGCGTGGATTCTATGTTAAGGATGAAAAAAAAAGGGATATGTTTTAAAATATATTGACATATAGGTCATTTTTGCTTTACTTGGCTTTTCAAGGACCTCATCAACAGAAATTTTATTCTCTGCTGCATGCACCCAAATGGTGCTTCATATATGACCACCGGTTTAACTAGTAGCAGCTAAATCCATGGTAAAGTTTACCTCAGCACTTATACTGGAATTTTGGGGCAATATCACTTATTCAAGAGTGCTTTGTGCCCAGAGTAAAGAACAGAAAGGGAAAAGCCTGTAGCAGTTTTGCAAGCTGGGGACGTCAGTGAAAAATTTCTTTAGCTTAGTTGCAATGTGTATTTCTGATCATTTCATTAGAAGATATCACATGATTCAAATGATTCTTAAAGAGGTAATAACAATGACAGGATATTAAAAATTATTTTTAATGTGTAAATCATCCAAAGGTGGCCTTCAGAGCTCATAAATGTGTATGTTTAGAGTGGGTTGGGGGTGGGAAATATGTGCTAATGGGTTCCAATAAAGATTAACATGAAATATGAAAACATCAAGGTCAGGCAAGTATTGCAAACCACATTACTCTATGTAGGTTAAAATGTCCCAGGCACAGATGATGGCCATGGGCACAAAATGTAAGCCAGGACTTAAGTGCAAGGAACAATTTGGGTTGAACCCATGCAGAGCAATTGCTGTCTCAAACACATTTGTTTGTGTTTACAGAGCTTGAACATACACAATGAACGCTACATGTTCTGGTTTCTGTTAATCAACATTAAGTCCAAATTTATCCTTAAGAAAAAATCTAACCTACATAGTGTTCTATTTTATAATAACTTCCTTTTTACATTTTCATTTGTTCAGCAACATTTCCATTAAATAACAACATATGTAGTAAAGGTTTCCCACAGTTCGTTTTCCAAGAGAACTACAAAGTCCCGGAAAAATGTTTTTAAAACTAGAGATTTTTAAACATAATATAAAATAAAAAGACCTGATTATGACTTTGTGCACATTTGGTGCCGTCTCCTATTCTTTTCGCATCTATTATCACAGTTATTTAGAGGGACTAAAAAAAAAAAAAAAAAAATCCTTGCAAGTAATTTTAGTTCACTCCATCTCCTAATTAAAAAAAGACTTTTTAAACAATAAAATCTGAAGAAGAAGCAAGCTTTCAACATTCATAGGTGGCCTGTTAGAGTCTACTTTGAAGATTCTTCTTTATTACTTTCATCTTGTCTAGACCCTAGGTGTTAGGAGACGTTGCCTTCAGTCCTGGCTTTCCTCCTGTGTGCTCTTGGATGAGTTAATTGATCTTCCCTGATCTCAAATCATGTTCTATAAATGACATAAATTTCTATATAGACTCTTTAAGGCCTCTCTCTGACTTGAAATTTAACCCTATGTTGGTCTACACCTCCCCTCCATGTCAGATCAGACGTAATTCGTTACTGATACTGGAGCTATTTGAATTATTCCAAGATCTCATCTCCTATTCTCTCCCTCACTGCCACTGCCAGCTGGTTAGTGATACCATGATACCATCTCCCCTAGTGAATTATCCATTTTCTCCTGCTAGGAAATAGAAAGGGAAGGGTGGGCACAATACTTTTTTAACAAGAAAAATAACACTCATTTGCCCCCTCCAAGTCCTATTTTCTTACCATGAGAAATGTCTATTTGTGAATTCAGCCCATCTTGTGATGTTAACAACATACAATTGAGTCTCACTGTAAATATACCCTTCACTTTGTCCTGATAGTTGGCAAAAGCCTAAGGTACTGAACAGCCCCAAGTTACCCAGCAGGCACCCCCTTGGAACCACTGGCCTATCCTAGCAGCCTCTGAAATATCTGCCTCCTAGTCTATGTTGAGCCTTCGAAGACCCATAATACCCCACTCTCTCAAAACTGGGTTATTTTTTACGTGCATTTCATCCACTTACTTGCATGTTATTCAACAAATGCTTATTGAAAACCTATCATGTGCTGTTCTAGGAACTAACGATACACATATAAATAAGAAAATTAAGATCCTTTTTCTCATGGAGTTTACATTCCAGTTAGGAGAAGAAATGGAAGGAAGAGGGAGAAAGACAATAAAAACACAGCTGCAGAAAGTATTACTGATGAGGAAAACAAATGGGGTGTCATGGCTGTTGGGTGGGTACTGAAGTGTCATTTTAAATTAGGTGAGCATGGAAGGCCACTAGGAAGAACTGAGTTTGATACTGAAGCTTGGATGACAGAACAGAGACAGGTGCGCACAATTGGGGAGGGGAGGGAGAAGAATGGGGAAAACTACGACTTCCATCATTTCAAACCTGTTTTTCATGCAACCAGTTCATTGCTATTTTAGTTGGTTATCCTAGATTCTCAGTATATGTATCTTCTGACAAGCATTCTTACAATACTTCAAGTCACCATACTTCATCTTAGTACGGCAGAATTGACCTTGTGGTTATAATCAACATACCACCACCCTCCCAAGTTATTCATCTTCTTTCTTTTCTTCAGTCATAATATGGCCTTACTTTAAATGTCTGGTATCAATTCAAATGCCAGTTGGAGAAACTTGAGAAAATACATCATTAAATTATAGGATTGAAGACAGGGGAAAGAAAATGAAAGCATGATACTGGTTGGGAAACAAATGTAAAATGGAATAGGAGACAGAGAACAAGGCCAGAACTAGGGCAATGACGAGGTGCATGTAAAGATCAGAATGGTGGGAAGCTGAGGCAGGATGATTGCTTGAGAACAGGAATTCAAGACCAGCCTGGGCAACATGGCAAGACCTCATCTCTACAAAAAAATTTAAAAATTGACAAGCATGGTGTTGTGAGCCTGTAGTTCCATCTACTCAGGAGGCTGAGACAGAAGAATGGTGTGAGCCCAATGAGCTGTGATCTTGCCACTGCACTCCAGCCTGGGCAATAAAGACCCTGTCTCTAGGAAATCCCCCCAAAAACCAGAATGGACCGGAGTGATTACCAAAAGCTGCTTCTCCAATAGATTCAGGAGGTTGATCCAAAGGATTCGAACCTATTACACTGTGACCCACTCATAGGCATGAGAGCCAGTGGAAGCTGACTTGGGGAGAAGTTATTAACTTGCTTTTCTATAGACTCAGTTGAGCTTTTTACACAGTTTCCAGATGTAGGAAATATAGTACACATTAGAATATGTCTTTCACAGGTTTGAAGTTATTCTAGATTAAGTCTTTATTCACGGAATGAGTCTTTAAACTAGATCATTGGTTCTCAGGTCCGGGTATACACTAGAAACAACTGAGAAGCTTTTCAAAAGTATTGGGTCCCTTTTAGACCAGCTGACTCAGAATCTCTGGAATTAGGTACTAGCATCAGTATATTTCAAAATGTTTCTCAAATTGTTCTAATATGTGCAAGAAGAACTGATCTAGAATCTGTATCTCTGGGATAAAAGGAACTGATTCATATAATCACTAATCGGATGCCTAAACTGGAAATGAGAGCATAGCTTCCTCTTTCTTTACTTGTCCGACAAATGACTTCTGAACATTACATATTTCATCTAACAAGAAGAATAAACATTGAACAATAAAGCCTAAGTGTTAAAAGTCTTGTGAAAGGGTGTACAGGGCATGTATGAGTGCCTTAAAGGGGGAACAAGTCTAATCTGTGCGTTTGGGCAAGTACATCCTGAGTTTTTTAATACATGGTCATGATGAAGTACCATTCATATAAATGAACATTAAATCTCTGCTCAGATTGTTTCTAAATACCATTTCCTTTTCAACTAAATCAGGACTCCTTATACGAAATGGCTGATTCCAGTCTGTGGCAAGGAATGTTAAGGGGAGCCTGGAATATCTTTGTATAATAGATAGCAAAGAAACTACCAACCGCCACTGAGATCATGTAAAAAGGCAGCGGAGCCGGACAGCGGGCATCTGCCCAATGAGAGTCTCTCCCATACTCCTAGCACTGCCCTTTTCCCTAAGCAACAAGGGAAATGCAACTGTACCCATGGGCCACTCTTGCGGGGCAGCCAAGGTATAGCTTTCCACCTCCACCTAGCAGCACCAGGTGTGGAACACACGCTCAAGGCCCACAGGTGGCACTTACAGTGATGAAGCAGAAGGCCCAGCTGCACCAATTAAGTATAGCAGACCAGAATAGTGCTGCAGCAACTAAAAACTGAATTGCCATTGGCTCCACAACCCATAGAAGTATGCCAGGGCCTAAACTCTAAATCCAAACAAGGTGACTAGCTGCTAAAATAGAAAATAAAAATAAAACCCAGAAACTGCAAACATGCTATTCAAAATATCCAGAATACCACAAAAAGTATCAGTCATACCAACAGCCAGGAAAATCACAAATTGAATAAGAAAAGGTAAATTAACAAAGGCCAACAGGCCGACAAGTAAGACGTAGAAATTATCTGACAAGGATTTTAAAGCAGTCATCCTAAAATGGCTCCAATGAGCAAACCCAAATATTCTGGAAACAAAAGCATAAGAACATGAAATGCCTGCAACGAAATAAGAGGTGCTAAAATGACCAAATGGGCATCATATAACTAAATTAAAATAAGCAAAACAAAAACTCACTGGCTGAACTCAATAGTGGAATGAATATGACAGAGAAAAGAATCAGCAAACTTGAAGATAAAATGATATAAATCACTGACACTGTGTAACAGAAAAATGGACAGAAAAGGGATTGAACAGAGTATCAGAGACTCATTTGACAATAACAACAGATCTGGCACTTACATCACTAGAGCCTAGATGGAGAGAAGAAATAGAGTGAGTTGAAAAAGTATTCACATAAATATTAGTTTGGTGCAAAAGCAGTTGTGGTTTCTGACATTACTTTTAACCTAACAATAACTAAAATTTTCCTAAATGTGACAAAAGATATAAACCTAAAGTTTCAATAAGCTGAACAAATTTCCAGCAGATAAACTATTCCCTACCTAAAAAGAAACTCCACTCAAATAGTGGTTGATTTCTCACCTGAAGGCACAGAGGCCAGAAGAAAATGATACTACATGTTTCAAGTGCTGGGAAAAAACCAGCTGTCAACCCTGAGCTATATATCTGGAGAATATTCTTTACTAATGATGAGGAAATGAAAACATTCTCAGATGAAGGATTATTTATTTTACCATTAAAGCAAAAATTTTAAATCATCTAGTAAAGTGCCCACCATGTGTAGAGGGAATAGTTAAGAAAATTACCTATTTTAAATGGGAAGTGTAAGGGGACCTAAATAGAGGTAAGTTTTCTACCTGTTTCACACTATGTCATAAATTGTCAACACCAGAGTACTGAAGGAATGCCTGTGTACATTTTCGAGGTTTAGGGTTTTTTTGTTTTGTTTTTTTTTTTTTTTTTTTGAGACAGGGTCTCACTCTGTTGCCCAGGCTAGAGTGTAGTGATTTGATCGCTATTCACTGCAGCCTCAACCTCCAGCACTCAAGCGATTCTCCTACCTCAGCCTCCTGAGTATTTGCGGCCACAGGTTGTGCCACCACACCTGGGTAACCACTTCTTCTTTTTTTTTGTAGAGATGAGTTTTCACTGTGTTGCCCAGTCTTGTCTCAAACTCCTGGGCTCAAGCCCTCCACCTGCCTTGGCCTCCCAAAGCTCTGGAATCACAGGCATGAGGCATATGTATGTAATAACACCTAAAACAGCACTTAGAACACTGTTACAAATTGATGTACTCAAATTGATGCTTCTCTCGTTCTTCAAAAAAAAAAAATACTGTTTACTTTCCTTGGTTTTGTTTAAATGTTGCATTATGTTTTACTCTAGCCCTACATGATAGAATTTTCTAAA